>NC_018253.1:1027691-1058259 GCF_000227135.1 Leishmania donovani | reverse complement strand
CTAACCCTAACCCTAACCCTAACCCTAACCAGTACACCAGTACACCGTCACGCCCCCGTCCTGTTGGAGAGGGTGTCGCTGTGCAAGGAATCAGTGGAGAGAAAAACCCTAACCTGTACCCGTACCCTAACCGTGGAACAGAAGAGCGGCACACGCGCAGCCCCGCGCCGTTGCAAAAAACTCATATGGGAAATCCAGCAGCCGTCTAAACAGCTACAGGATGGAGAGCAACTACCGCAGCGATGCAGTGGGTGCTCCTGCTGATTCTCAAACCCATCATAGAAGCAGGGCGCACAAGCACAGACAACTGGGCCGCCACACATCCTCACAGTGGTCGGGGAGATCACGCGGGCACATCCACGGGGGCAGCAAAGCCTACGACGACACGCAAATGTCCCTGGAATTTCTGTGAACAGCGCCGCGGTGGGGGAGAGGGGTGACAAAGGAGCAAGTACCGGGAATTAGAAAAATGCAGGTCCCTAATGTGTGCATCACGTGTCCGATTTTTAGAGGAAGCAGGTAGGAAAAGACTAGGTAGGCAAAAGACGCCGAAACGGCTGTGTGCAAAGCCAAGGGCATGGCGGATGTTCGCAGACACACACACGACTTAAAGACACTATAGGTCAGTATCTTACTGGGTTTCCTTCTGTGTGCCATCTTGGAGAGTCGATAGCAGAGAGTGCGTGGAGCCGTATCGCGCCACGACAACGCACGTGTACGCTCCCATGGCCGTCGACTTGCACAGGGCGATGCACGTGCAGCACTCTGTACAGGTGGCGCCCGCTCACTCGATGCAGCACGACAGGTGTCGTTTCATATGCGCAGCATTACAAAAGACGGCGCACTGCCACATCCTATCATTGTCATCATCAAAGCGCCATACAGGCCGTGGAGGAGCGGGAATGCTGATGTAACTTCAGTCCACATGCCGCACGGAGTGGTGTGGTGCGATAAGCAGTGCAGTGAGACATCATCGACGCAGGAGGTGTACAGACCTTTCACATGCACATCTAGCGTGCTCCTCCGCTGCCTGTGTCGTGTTGTAGAGAAAACTGCGTTGCGCATCGCACGTGTGATGAGCGGCGGCGTAAATGGCTGCGCTGCCTGACGGAACACCACGGGGGCCGCGGAGAAGCCTGTAGAGAAGGATGCCGAAAGCGGCACGGCAGACGGCCACGAGAGAGTATGTGGAAAGGGTGTCGTGCGATGCGCGTGCGCTGCCGGGTGCTCCGCATTGCGTCAGTCATTATCTGTATGGTAGGGAGATCGCATTCAAGACGGTCCGGTGTCTGGTCCTTCACGCAAGCGGAGCCCGCCCCAGAGAAAGGGAATGAGACCTGTTGCAGCTAGTGGTTCCAGGACGGCATCTGCTCACTACTGTTTGTGCGGCATCTCATAGTGAATATAAACAGCAAAGCACACAGATGTCAACCGCAGGGGGAGGCATTCTCACCAGTATCCAAGCATGGGCACGGCCTTTGTCACTCGCCAGCCTCCGAAGCAGGAAACATGGCACAAGTGCGCACAACGTGAAGGAGTGTGGGGAGGGGCCACATACAAGCAAGCGTATACCCACAGCCGGTTGCTGTCCTCCGATGGAGTCTCTGCTCACTGTTGCTGCAGTGGCGGGCACACACACATGAGTAGACACCGCCGTGCCAACATGGCCTCATCTCGAGGTTGATAGCGGAAGGCCATTGCTGAAGCACGGCCCCTTGCCTCGCGGGCTGCAAGAGGGTGCAGCACTCTTAGTTTCACGTTTGCGGTTCACCTCAGAAAACTCTCTGCGGTGCAAGTAGAGTGTGCACGCGTAGATGAGTTCGATACCGTTTTGAGAGGAGTACGGAAGCACAAAGAAAGAACGACTACAACAAAGTAAAAGGGTGCGTAGGGGCGTGTCTTTGCCTCCATGCGTATTTGCCTACAGAACCGTGGGTACCTGTTTCGATATCGGGTAGCGAAGAAAAGAACACGCACCACCTTCGGTTTTGTCCTGCCCAATTCGTGAGGTAAGTTCAATGTGGTCGACAAAAATGAGGACTCGCATGAACGACAGAAAAACAGACACAAAGTGAAATATGAAGCCACGGATAAAGACCTGGGCGCAACCGCACACAACAGAAAGGGAGCCTGTAGACGACCGTGATGAGGGGTCCAATCTGGGGCACGCCAATGCGGTGAGATAGGGCGCGTCTTCTGTGTTGTGGTCTCTCTTCCACTGTGCTTGTGTGACATCCCTAAGCGCTTCAAGATGAAACTCTCGAATAAAACAGTGTGCCGATCTCGTGCGAGCCGCCGAGAAGGAACTGGCGTGCCTTCTCTAGGTGGAATCCGCTCGAGAGGTACATTTTTCCTCCCCTTTCCAGGAGGAATTGAGCAGCCTGCAGCTTCGTCACAATCCCACCCGTCGCGAACCGATTGTTCGGGGTGGCCTCTGCTACAAGATCGTCAGGGCTAAGTTCGTGGACGACAGAGCGTATCGTGGCATTCGTGGAAGTGCGTGGATTTTCGGTGTAGTAGCCGTCGATGTCGCTGAGAATGACAAGTAGGTCGGCCTTGAAGTGGTGCGCAACTAGCGCGGACAGACGGTCATTGTCGCCAAAGACCAGCTCGTCAAGCGCCGTCGCATCGTTTTCGTTGATGATCGGGATCACCTTGTGGCTGATGAGCACCTCAATGGTATTATGGGCGTTGATAGTACGCTTCCGCGAGTCGAGATCATAGGCAGCAAGCAGCATCTGAGCGCACAGGATGCCGTGCTTTTGCAGCTCGGTGTAGTACATGTGCATGAGCAGTGGCTGCCCCATCGACGCGAGTGCCTGCTTATTCGGCACATATGACTTATCCATCTCTTTTTTCGTGTACCCCGCGGCGACTGCGCCGGATGTGACAAGGATCACTTCGTACTTGGTCTGAAGGTCGGCGATAAACTGGCATAGCGCCTCGATCCGGTGCGCGGCGATCTCCTGATTGTCCACAAGGATCGAGGAGCCCACCTTTACCACGATGCGCTTCACCGACTTCAAGATGTCCGCCATGCTTGATTCCACGTGGACTGGGGCAGGGAGGGCGTACTTTCACGGGGTTGGAGTCCCTATTGCTGCGTGCTTGCTTGTGCCCCTTGATGTCTGTGGTGGCAAAATGAGAAGAATCGGCAAAGCAGGCGAAACCATGAAAAGGGCACACCAAAACAATGCAGAAGATGGCAGTAGATGCACACAGTGGGTTTTGGCCTGCACACCCACGCAAAACAGACTTTCACCGACTGGCGCACGCATAGAGAGAGCCCCGGTGTGTGTTTGTGTGTGCGTGTGTGTGTTTGGGGGGGGGTGAGTGGCGAAGGAATGGGGATGACGAGAAAAAAGAAAGGGAAAGATGAAGGGAGACTAGGCAGCGCTCTCTGCGCAGCTACAAGGTGTAGTGTAATCATTAGCGTGACGTAGCGTGATGAAGAAGCACGTGCTCAGCACGCCACTTGTTACCATATCAGAGTGCGTAAAGCACCACACCTGCACGCGGTCGTCTTGGAGACGGCGTGCTCAGACTGTGTACGTGTGTGTGACACTGTTTGCGAGCCTGCTTTTGTCGTCTCGTTCCTGACAGAGGTCTGCACAGTCCAACCTAGGAGGAGTGAAATAGAGGGTTCATACTGAGAAGTAGGGCAATGAGCACGTTACCGTGGGAGAGCGGACACACCGATGCTAATATATACGTGAACAAGAAGTGGAGGGGGAGGGGGAGGCAGCGGTGCTGTGCATCCAAAACGGTGACCGCTTCTCACGAGGCTATGCAGAGAGGCCCTCGCCAGAGCCGGCATCGAGAAGCATCGTGACCGACCCGCGGCAGTCTCTAAGAAACCGCGATACCGGCAGAGGACCCGACGGCGCCTCGGCGAGCACACCGTGCACGACCCAGTTTTTGTCCTTGCCGCAGGCGAGCACGACAACGTGCTTGGCGTTCTGAATCACAGTCTTTGAGAGCGTGACACGCCAGACCTTGGGGTTCATGGTCGGGCTGGGAAAGCTGACCGAGACGATGTGGTCTTCATCCGTGGCTGCCACAGAGTCCGGAAAGATGGAGGCCGTATGCCCGTCTGCGCCGAATCCGAGAAGCATAATATCCACCACAGGAACAGGCATATCTGTACCATTTACTTGTGTGCATGGTATGCCATTCCGGAGCTTCATCTCATAATCCTGTGCGACGACCCAAGCGCCGTCAATACCACCCTTCTCGTCCTTGGACGTCGCCAGCGCGGCGCTCGGGTCGATTGCGATGACATCGCTGCTTGGCACATCACGTAGCAGTGCTTTCGTCGCCATGGAGAAGTTGCTCTGCTCGTCGTCTGTCGCGACGAGGCGCTCATCGCCCAGAATGAACTGCACCGCGTGCTGCTGCAGCAGAGCCAGATCCTTTTCGTGAAGCTCCTCGTACAGCCGCTTAGGGGTAGAGCCTCCAGACAGCGCCAGCACAACGGGTGTAGACTTGTCTACGCGCGCGTCGATAGCGGCGAGGATGATGTCGCGCGCGGCGGAACTTATGTGGGAAATGTCCTCGCAAACCTTCACGTTGGGTGCAAAGGAACTCATGTTGCCGACACGCGTAGCTCTGCCACAGGAGGGAAGCGCGTTGGGAAATTAGATCCAAGAAAGGGAGCCGCTGTTGCAGAATGCGATTGTGTAGGTGAGCGTACACGGAGATGATGCACCACAAACTGCACGCTTTTGTTTTGCCGCATGTAAGCGCAAAGGCAGCGACGGGCAAAGTCGAGCGGTGTAGGTAACATGATGGAGGTGGAGGGCGGGGGACCTCAAGGATGCTGACACTCCACAACAGGAGTGATGGACGCAAGCTACACTCGCGCAAGATGAGGTCATCGACGCGGCGCGTGCATCCTTGCAGTGCGGATGCTCCTTCGCACTAATCAGGCTATTGTAAAAAGTGCGTTGTGGTAGGATCAGCGCTACACCGCTCTGGTGTTCATCAACGCAGCTGCTAGCAAAGACAATCGATCAGTATTCGTGGGGGAAAGGGTTCAGTAGCGCAGCAGCGTCCAAGCCCACCCTACAATACCAGCGACATAGATCGCTGCGCTTGCCACCTTCTCTCTTGCAGTGAAATGACGGCTCCGCAGTACTGTGAACTCTGGAGGGCCAATGGCGTTGCACAGGGCGTGGGCTGCAGCGATGGCGATTATGCTACGCTCACACACATGCTCATAATAGTACCCGCTCAAAAGGCCGAATAGCGCGGTAAAGACAAAGATGCCGCACATGGCGTGCCCCGCTGAGCGCCAGCACGCACGCTCTTTCTCGTCGCGGTCGTTACCAGCCACGCCTTTGTCCTCGCAGTTTCTGTACGCGTCACATGCCATAGAGACAAGGTGGTGAATGTGGGAAAGCGAAAAGAGGAAGGCAGAAACGAAAATGCGTGCTGCAGAGGAACGGCGGTGCAGAAGCGAGAAGAGAACGCCGCGATAGAACAGCTCTTCCCCAATCGGGCAGATCACATAGTTTCGCCATAACAGGAATGTGCTCTCCGGTGTGTCGAAGGTGCCGAGGTGACACGCCTCCGCGATGGGTCCCGCAAACAGCAGCAGTGTCGACACGGAAGAACGGATGACCGGGCGCAGCAAAGTGCTCTGCCGCTGGACGGTACGAGGCGGCGCCGTACCGAATGCAAGGTAGGTACCACTGACAAGGCAGCACATGCCAAACGAGATCGTGCGTCTACGGATCGCTTCATCGCTGTCGCGATCAACATAGACGGTTGGGTCGCGTGCAGCGGCGCACAGCGACGCCATGCCGGAGAGAACAAAGCGCCGCTCACACGGCCAGACGTAAAAGGCGGCGATGAAGGCGGCCGATGCGCCGGCGCACAAGAGAAGGTCCATCGCGTAGTTCGCTGCTTCGCATCAGCGGGCAGGGGGAGCGGGGTAGCAGCAACAGCAGCAGCACCGTCTCAGACTTTGAACGGCAAGAGGAAACCGGAGATCATACAGGAGGTGAGTAGGAAGCCGGAGAAGCAGAGAGAGCCGCATTGTCGAAAGATGTAGAGGACGGCTGTAGGAGTGCCGTCAAGGCGCAGAGAAGATGCATTTCCGGCCACGCTATGCGTTACTGCAACGAGGTCGAAGCCCCGGAGCTTGAGAAAGCGGTGCCAGGATTACTGCATGTACAAGGCATATATAGACCACGTGGTCTCCCCGTCATGTCTGTGCATGAAGAATACGGCCTTCTTTACAGACGTTGCCCGCTTCTTGGTTTCTTTTCCGTGTTTTTTTTCTTTCATTGTGTGTGCTTGTTGTGCTTGGTCTACGGTCACCCCTGATGCCTGTGCGCATCTTTCCGTTCACGCGTCTGGGAGTGAGCGGAATGAGGAAAGGTACAAGGAGAGAAGATTACTGACAGACTTTGTTTTTTTGTGGACTTCACAGCGGCTTCTCGGAGGAAACAGGGAAAGGCCAGGGAAAGAGAGAGGAAGAAGGGTTACATAGGGGGAGGCATCCGCAGACATATCCGTGCATACAGGAGATGGCCGAAAACATGGTGATGGGAGGAGGGTCCCACCCCGCCACCGGGGGACAGCTGTGGACACACGCTTCTCCATGTTCGGGGATGAACTCCAGAGGCTTGGCGATTCGCTTTGGTCTTGGGGTTCCTAGTTATGCTTGCAATGGGGTATTGGGAGGTTCTGCCTCCCATACGATGCGGATGCGGGTGTCGTGGGCGGGGGTGGAGATGTTCTTCACGAGAGCTAAGCGTAAGCGGAAAAGTGCCACTCGCGGCGCTACAATCGACAGAGGTAAGGAGAGAAGTAGAGGGAAACGCGCGGACATGAAGGATTTCATTGGTGAGACGTGTGAAGGTGATTCCAGCGCTTATTTTGCTCTCGTTGATCTTCAGTCAGCTCCATCGTCAACACATACACTGCAGAAGCTAACCGTGGGCACAGAAGAAGGAGTTTCTCTTTGTTGACTGCCAGAGCGACTTGCATGCGATTCGACGTCCGTATGATTGTGTGCAGGAGAACACATGCAGACACATCCACGTATGCACACCCTCGCACAAACAGACACACCGACATTGGGGGGAGGGGAGGGGGGGGGGCATGCAACAAAAGAAAAATTGTATCACAAGACGGACGTCATTGACGCTCCTCTAGAGGGCCTCGGTTCACAAGAATGCCGGTGCTTGCCGGAAAAAAGCAAACAGAGGAGTACTTTACTGCACAACAAAGCCCGGCGAGCAGTACAACAGCATAATGAGGGCGTACCAAAGACAAGAGCCAATGCCCACCGCTGCACAAACACTCATAGAAGTGCACATGCACACAGGCACCGCATATCGTCCGAGGGCAGCAGACGTTGCCGACGTCGGAGAAAGAGAATGACACAAACGATTGAGAATAAAAAGCGAGAGGTAGTTCAGGAAGGCACTCTAACAGGATATTCACCCATGACCTACGGCGCCACTTACAGCGTCGTGCGCATGCGCTGTGCAGGGGGGCCGTGCCCAACGCTTTTATTCCGCAGCAGAGGGGGAGCGGCGCACCTGGCGTTCGCTGCGCTTTCGTAAAAGGACGCGTGCTCTTGAGACAGAAATCCACGACTCTAGGCGTTCAAAGAGGAGAGCCTCGTCATGCTTTCCAGGGTGTGCCTCGCCCAGACCGACTCTTGCTCATCATCTCAAGGGGCCGAGAGAGGTGCTTGCCGCGCAAGAATGAAAAGCAGAGGCACCTTTGACATCGCGGAACTTGCATGTTTGCGAAACACCACACGGGATGCAGGCGTACTAGACGACAGAGAGCTCACTCCGGTCCTGCGTATTGGGCGGCGGACAGGCCAGGCAGATGATGATGCACGGGAAAGAATATCGTGAAGTTGAGCGGCGGCTAGCACTCATGCGCGCGTGGAGAGGCGAAAAAAAAAGAACGAGAGGCAGTAGCACAGTCGTGTGCAATTTTTTGCTACCTCACGTGCAGTTGTCACCGTCCTCTTCCCCCTCCCGCTCTGCGAACACTATTCACACGTGTCGCATTCCGCGCCCACGAAGACACCACCTCCGCCTCTTAAAGTCACCGACGGCGCTGTGAATGCAGCATTGAAGGCCTGCACATCAGGGAAGAGAAAGAGTAACAAAACTACGCGAGACCAGGAACGCTGCCACTTCGATGTTCACATGTGTTAGTCAGTTTTAGGTGCGACATGATACAACTGCAGGCCAGATAGCGTGCGCCACTGGAAGATCCGCAGACCTGGAGGCTGATAGATGGCGGTCTCTGTTGGTCACTAAAGTCTGCACGCGTTCTACTGCAGTGCACAGGGGAGGAAGCATTGCCCCCCCCCCTCCGCCGGCAGCGCCACTACCAGATGCGCTGCATGTGACTGGAATACGCACGCGCACAGGGGCACCTACACGAACTAAAAACGAGCAAAAGACACTTATTCAGTCGCCAGTGCAGAAGCAGCACGTGGCGTGGTAAAAAAGCGTCTCGCCATGAGATGAACGGCGACCTCACCGCATCCTATTCGCCAGCACACATATACGCACAAACACACACACAGCAGAGACAGAAAGAGAGGGCGCGAGTGTTCTCGTGTTTGTGTGTTTCCTCTTTGGTATTTGAGCAAGACAGACCACGCACAGCCAAGGAGGGAGGAAGAGCAGCACCACATGCGGAACTGCGACATGTCCGCCTATAGTTGTTGTACGCCAAAATCGGAAAGCAGAAGACGAGAGAGAAACACAAAAAAAAGGAGTCTGCCACGAACATTGGCGGCAGATATAGATAACTGCTCGCCCTATCGCTCGCGGACCGTGCTGCGGTGGCGGTGTAGCTTCTCAGCACATCATCCACCGTAGCGCCTGCGACGTCGCTCAGCGCAAGGCTGGCCTCACCACCGTCAACGGCATGGGTGTCCATCACCTTTAGCGCCGCCTCCAGCAAGGATAGAGCAGTTCCTGGTAAAAAGGATGCTCCGGAAGTGGCGCACGGTGATGTCGTTCGCAAGCGACACACCCGGCGGAACGCACGTTTGGGGCGCAACCTGTGCCATCTTCACCCGGACTCGCTCCATCAGGTTGGCCGACGTCGGCACCACTGCCGCGCTATCCATAAAGCCGGCGGATGTTGCCCTAATGCAGTTTGCGTTCGTGGTGTCGCACAGGCGTTCCTTTGCAAGCTCCGCAAAAGCCGGCGGGCTGCATCGTTCGCCCCGCATGAGCAGTGGCCCCTCGTCCTGGAAGTCGGACATGCAGGAAAAAAATCCATAGAGACCTGCACCGTCCTCTGGGCCAAAAGCAATATGGGTGCGGGGTAGAAATTGCCTGCGAGAGAGCGCGGACCCAGATGAGCTTCTGGTAGAACATTGAAACGGGGATATCCGTCGGACGCGTTGCGGTCGCGGGGCAGTTCTGGCCAGCGGGCACCGTCACCGTGAAGACCAGCACGCCCGTCATCGTACAGCTTGTCTCAAGTGCCACGTCGGCCATCTGCGTATTCATTTCGGTCCCGCGAATGGCGACAAGCGCATTAGTGTTACACTAACCCCGGATAAGCTTGCAATCCCCTAGGCTCACTGCGGCAAGCGAGACGTTGATGCTGTCGGGGGATGAGGTGACGCTCCACAGTGTCAAGGAGATGGCAAGGGCGAAGAGAGTCACCACATACAAGCAGCGGTGCCGCGTGGTCGCGTGCGGGTGACTACGTGGGAGCGAGTTAACTACATCGATGAGTGTGCCACAGAAGCAGAGAATGTTCTACGAGAAAAGGCAGCGGGAGTGGCTTCGAAGACGGTGGAAGAGCACAAGCGTGCACTTCTTGTCTGTGCCCACTGATGGTTGATGTGGACAAAAAAAGAGAAGACGGCAAGAGCCGATCTTCCACGAGAGGTGCCTTTCTGCGCAGGCCGCACGAAAAACCGTGGGAGAGGGAGAAAACAGACAAACATGGAGGCCACCGAAGAGAGTGACAGGCATGGAAGACATTTCAGCATAGGAGAGGGGGGGGCTGTGAAAAGAGCTTGCGTGCACGGTGCGCAAGCCCGCGGAGAGAAATCTGTGCGCCCCCCCTACCCGATGAACCCACCCAAGCACTCAGTGGATACCTTGCACATCTTCACAGCTGCAACGAGGTTCGCATCGCTGAATCCCATACGCACACACTGCACGTTTGCACGGCTTGTGATGGTGTAGGATGAGCATATGACGTGAGATCAGAGAGAAACCTAACCGAATAGAGGGCACAGGGGCCCATTGTCTCGCACAGCGGCACGCGGCCCGGTCGCTCCATCCTGTACACGTTGTGCTCGCCGACGATACAACGTTCGCTACTCCCCGCCCACGTGTCTCGGAGACGCATATGCATACAGCAAACGAGCTGCGAAACGCGTCAACGCCGCGTGCTGAGGCGTTGGGAGGGTGGCCAGCAGCCCGGGTCGCAATGCAAGCACACACGACGCCTCCCAGAGATGAGAGGGGCCCTCTCCGATGCCGCGTGTGCCTACGAGGGTGTGTGTGGGTGCTGTCGACAAAATAGAAGAAGGGAGTAGAGGCGAATGGCAGAAACCAGTAGGTGTGAAACAGAAGAATACTGCAAAACCGAATCTACGAGAGGAAGAGAGAGAGATCAAGATGGCGATGAGAAAACGAAAATGCATATCAGACAAGCGCCAGCAGCGATGCGGGTGCCATTGTCGTGCGGCGGCACAAGAGGTATTGTGCAAGCACGTGTGCATGTGAGTGTTGGTCACCCTTGCTCCTGCTCCGCGCCCCACTAGAAGGCGAACATGGTGGTCAATGTGCATAACAATGAAAAGCCAGAAAGGAAAAGATGAGGCAGGTGGAAAAAGAACGTGGGAAAAGAAGATCTTTCTGCAAAGACAAACGCTGCTGCACACACACACAAGCTCGCACGCAAGGTGCTACACCAGGGTTATCACCATTCAAGTAAACCCGTAAAACACCACGGAACAAAGGAGGATGCGCATCCACTCGTTGACAGGTACGCGTGAGCGCACCGTCCGGCACAGGACTCCGTGAACCGTACGTTGGGAACGATCAGGTGGGGGCGAGAGGGGAACTGTGCACACAGCAAAATGAGACACTTTTGGTGTGTGGGCGTGTGTACGTGTGGTGAGGGCGGAGGAAGGGGAGCACTTGCACACTGTTTGTGCAGGTGTGCGCTTCCGATACAGTCCGAGAGAAGGGGGTCATCCTCAACCTTCACCACGTGGTGGTCAATGCGCACAAAATCGCGTACACGCACACAGACACGAGAGAGCAAAAGGCAAAGCATTTAGGGGGAAAGTCAGGAAGCCGGAAGAAAAAAAAAAGGAGGTGCAGATGACAAAAGAGAGGGAGAGAGAAGTGGAGAGCACGGAGAGCGTATCCCACGGCTATCTGCACGACAGTCACGCATGTGACAACGCCGGCGAGGGCTCGCAAGGGTTGCTGTGGAGTGTCGAGGCATTCCGTCGTCTCGCTGACGGGCTGAATGAGCGTCTTTGGTAGGCAACTGTCTTGTGTACCTTCCGCCTCGTCATAGCGACACCACCTAGCCGCACCGAGGGAAGGGCGATGAGCCCCCTCAGAATACAGGTAGATAGATGCGGTCACCAAAGGTGCTACCGACGAGCTTGAACGCCACTGTCGTGATGTTGGTCAGAAGGGCATCCATCGAGGCACTGGCTGTGTTGTCCAGGATCGTTCCGAGGTCACCCATTCCCCTGAACCGGGTGTTGATCACCTGCACGCCATTCGACACAGGAACGGAGCAGATGGTGTTGAAAAGCTTGCACTGAAAGTCGTTGATGACAACATCGTAGGACACGGAAGCACCACGCGGCACCAGTGTCCGCAGCGTCGCCAACGCGTCTTCATGGATAGCCTGACGGACAATGCTGCGCAGCGTCGGGACAGTGACAGCACCGCCGTGAAACGGGATCCTTGTGGTTGTGCTGTTCTCGGGGTCAATCGAGATATTGAGCTTCTTCGTGGCCCACCGCGACAGTACCGCCATGGCGTTCAGCACGTCCACGTCGTAGTCGTAGGCGGAGTCGAACAGAATGCTGGTGCGGACAAATGAGCCAAAGGCAACCCGCAAAACGTTCTTGCGGACGAAATGCGCCTCCACAGGCAACCCGGTGTTCTCGGAGAGGACGTTGACCAAACGGTACTTCATGAGGTAGGTCGACTTCGCGATATCCGTCGCGCCGTCCACAACAGGAGGGTAGGGAATGAACGCCACAGGGGTGATAAGATCATGGGTGATCTGGCTGACGGCATCGCAGATGTTCTGCTCGTCAGCTGGTAGCTGGGCGACGGTGTCGACAGTGCCGCTAACCCTCATGTACACGTGGCAAGAGTTCATGACGAATGACTGGGTGTTGCAGTCCTCATCGTGAGGGATCTTGGAGATGTTGAACGCTCCGTAGATGGACACATTGACATCTGCGGCGACAGCGGTCGCCGAATCACCGATTGTCACATCCGCCGTCATGTGAGCGCGAAGCGGATCCGCGAGCACGACGGCCAGCTCCTTCGTCGTCGAGCTGACGGTCATCGCCGCCGTTTCAATCCAATCCGGGGCGATGTTGCGGACGACAGTGGGTGTGCCATCTATCCTTGTGGAAAGGCCCTCTTGGTAGAAGGTGACATTGGATGTCGTGATGGTCATGGCGGTAGTGATCAGCGCCGCCAGGTAGAAGCACTGAGAGATCATCTTCGCTTACACTTCTTCTGTTGCCTGTGGGAGATAAAGCGCGCAAGGTGTGTGCGTTTTCGTCTTCTTTTTCGATTGTCCGGTGTGCCACGGAAACAAAAACGAGCTCGGCGTGCGGAGAGTAGTGACGCCCTGGAACGTGAAGTAAAGGGAGGAGATGAGGATCCGAAGAGGAAAGAGAACACAACGCAGCGATCCGCACAAGGAGGACGGTCTGGAGAAGACGGGAGAGAGGGAAAGGAGAGAAGCACAGATAAAAGGGGACGTGTACAAGAGAGACAGAGACGGAAATTTGAGGAGTCGGGAAACAGGATGCGAAGCAAAAAAAAAGCAGGCACATACGCATACGCCTTGACGAGGCGGTCAAGCCTTGACGGGGCTCGCGAAGCGTAAGGGCTGATACGACAACTCGCACCGAAGGAGGAGGCGCCTTTTTTTCTCATCGCTCCCACCCTGCACCTCAACTTTACTGACCTGCATGAGAAAAAGAGAGGGGAGAGGCGCGCCGAAAGGCAGCAGAGCGCTTCCTGTATGCCTTTGAAGGACAAACGGCGCTGAGTGAATAGAATTCTCTCACCACCTCTACACGCGACCACACACACGTCTCCTGCGTGAGATGGGGGGAGGGAACACAGCAAGCCTGCGCGCAATCGAGTGGCCACAAAGACTGTCTTTTATGGGTGCCGAAAGTGCTCTCTCAATGGTCTCTGATTGTGCTGTTGTGCTCGTGCTTACAAGCTGATGTGTCGCCTCGCTCACCCACGCACACGCCCTCCCTCCCCACTCTCTTGCACTCACTGGTGCAACCGATCAGTTCCACGTCCATTCAGATGTCCTCGAGACGTGCACGCACGCGAGACGGAAGGAACACGCCGCACCTCATGTGTGAAAGACAGAGAGAAAAGCACCCACCAAACACAGCGCACCCTCCAAGGGAAACAAGGAGGCGCTCCACTAACACAACACAAAATCCACCCACAATCATGTGCGCAAAAAGAGCGAAGGGACCATAAGCAGTGCACCCCTAAGTGAACTAACCAATCGGCGTGTATGTGTGTATGCGCACGCTCACAACTCGCCTGCGGCACAGGGACGTAGGTCTGTACACATGCCACGACCGACACCATCCCCAGCACCAGCAACGGAAAAAAAAATGAGAGCAGAGCACAGACCAGCACAGGATGAAGAGCGGGCACCACTTCCACGCAAGCGCCAGCAGTGGCAACTAGGCAAAGAAGCGCATGCCCAAGACGCAGAATGCAAAACAGAGGGCAAAGCGGGGGAGAGGAGCAGGATAACAGCCACGTAAGAGGATGAAGCCGAGGGAATCGGCTGCAGAAAGAGCGGCACAGAGTACCACGTACTACTATGTCATCCCCACACCATCCACGATCCCACCTACACCCATGTACTTCAATGCGCCGGTTCGGCCAGACCAGCTGACATACGTACGACCGCGTTTAGACCGCCATATGCGCCCTCTGACTGGCAGCCTACGGGAAGAGCGGCAGTGAAAGCAAAGGGGCGGCAACGAATAAAAGAGGAGAGAAAACGTTTCCCAAAGAGGCAGGGAATGCATTCGAGTGTATGTCGGCAACGCGGCCAAACGGCCGGGCCTCTCATTTCCGTGGAAGCGTAAACCGATCCGGCCTGTGCTCCCCACTCGCGCCCTCGAAAACACTACGCTCGAATGGGAGAGGGGGGAGGGCACACTCACGTATCCCGCTTTTTCCGTTACATGAGGGATGGTGATTGTTGTGAGCACGCAAGGCGGCAAAGTGTGTGTGCACAAAAGAAAAATAAGACAGCAGCGAACACCTATAATGTGACTCGGTTCCTCGACATCTGAAATGAGCAGAAGAGCTAAACGCGGTCAAGAGGAATGCTTGCGGAAGTATGCTCCTCGAATGCTAGAGAGTACGTTGAGTCACTCCTCATCGCCGTATCGTTGGGAGATCCTCCTTCCCTCTTTCGCCCTTGTCGCCGGCTTTGAAAGAATCGTGAACGCGCATGCACACATACAAACAGATGAGAGGATTAACCAGATTGTCGGAAACGGAGTGATAAAGAGCAATTGAGCATCCACTGGATGGAGGGCACACACCGCAGCACTGTGTGCCCCAGCACAGCAGTCGGTTTGGCGCGCTCTGAAACGTTGCGAGCGCTGAAGTCTCTCTACGCTTGTTGCAAGTCCCTCGTTTCTCGCGTCAACGAAAGGGGCTCTGAAAACAAAAACGCCCACCACCGAGGGAGAGAGACGAGCTGCGCATGTGTGTGTGCGTGTGTGTGTGTGTGTGTCAATACGTTTGTGGTAAAATCAGAAGAGGAGACATGAACACGAGGAGGCGCAACGACAATATGAGCTGTAAACAAATGTTTGATAGGAGAAACAAGAGACTGTGCACATACGCCTGCAAATCGTCGAACGTTTTGGTGCAGGACGTGGCCCTCAGGCTTTGCAAACATGAGAAAACATGAAAAGGAAAGATGCCTCCCCACCACCACCACCACCAAAAAAAAGGAAACCAAAGAATGGCGAAAATGCAAAACGTGCATGCAAAGACAGCAGGGCGCGCCCTTCATCCGTTCGTCGAGAACGCATGTGTAACGAATAGTATACATCACAGTCTGTTTGGTTCGCGCTTGTTTCTATCATGAGAAAGGGCTGGGAGAGAGCATGATGGCGCTGGAAGGAGACGAAGGATGGCATGCGCGTTGTTTTCATGCGGGCCTGTGGCGAGGTGCGAGAACAAGCATACCCTCCCCCCCCAATATCCAAAGAGACACATACACAGAGGCAGACGCAGATACACAGATGCTTGTGCAGGCGATTATGAGTACATACTTCTGATTCCACAAGACCTCGTAGCCTACACGGACGCACGACACGAGCTGGTGTGTAACAGATAGAAAATAACTCCTCCTCCTCCATGCCGGCGCCTGTGACCGAAACGTTACTTGGTGAACGATATACATACCTACAGACACGGTGCATCGCGGCGGTGAGGCGAGGGGTGGCGCACGCAGGTGGAGAAGTAAACGTAAATGGCCATCGCGCGAAGTTTCAAAGCAAGTCTATGCGTGTGTATGCATGTGTGTGTGTGTGTGTGTGTGTCTGTGTACACTGCGTGTTAGTGGAAAGCCGGATCTTTCTGCATCCATTCTGTCGCTGCTGTGTTCGTGTCCGTCGTGAAGGCCGCCGGCGCAGCTCTCATAGACGATACATGTATAACCGAAAACGGATCAGTTATTGGGGATGCTGTAGACAAACAAAAAGCACAGGGCAAAAATAAACACTACAAAAGGGGTCAGTCGACCACAGCGAGGACCAGAAGGGAGAGATGGTACCGCCGTCGTGTGTGCACATCCAAAGGGAACCCGGAAAACGAGTGCAACGGAGAACAGAAAAAAGAATTGGACGGTCTGTGCCCACAACAGAGCAGTCACGGCAGGGGAGGGGGGACAGATGAATCAACGCAGGAGCCACAGACCCACCAGCTACAAAGCAGCCGACGCGCCTCACAATGCGAGGAGGCAATGGCGAATGCAGACACACAAGACAACGAAAACAGACAACGCAGAGGTGATGTCAAGAGAGAGCGGTAAAGGGGAGGGAGGGGGGCTCTGAGGAGCTAGCACGCATGACAGCCATCTCGACACAAAAAGGAAACAGAAAGAGAAAGACGCGGGAACGAGGACACGGCAGAAACACAAAGCAAAAAGGGCGTGGGTGGTCCTACCCATTGCCGTCTTCTCCGCACAAACACCCCTCCCCCCCCTGCTCTCAGAGACAACGACCCCCCCCCCCTGGAGTGAGGAACACAGAGACACAATGACACGAATGTCAGCGGTAAGAAACAAAACGGTCCCAGAGAAAGCAGCTCAAGAGACGACAGCGGGAGACAGAGAGTGACACCCGCAAACGCACATCATCTACATTCAGTGGACTGCAATACAGAGCACGAGGGGGGCAGAAGGCAAAACGATGCGAGCAGAGGCATCAGACTGTCCCGGTAAAGAGCAATAGGAGAGTGACGGCGCTGGCCTTCAGAAGGGCACAGCCTGCACCGCTTTCTTCACGTGTGGGCTAGCTCCCATCGAGATTTGTACTCACCGTCCTGCGCCAGGAGTTGTTCGTGTGTGCCCTGCTCGATGATCTTGCCACTGTCCAACAGCACAATCTGGTTACTGTGGCGGATGGTCGCCAAGCGATGGGCGATGGCGACCGTGGTGACGCCGAACCGCCGCTGGAACTCGTCCAGGTTGCGCTGCACCCGCACCTCTGTTATGTTATCGAGGGCGCTGGTAGCCTCATCGAGCAGCAACAGCTTCGGGCAGCGAAGAACGCCTCTGGCGATGGCCACGCGCTGCTTCTGCCCGCCGCTGAGCTGCTGGCCCCGGTAGCCCACCTCCGTGTCGTAGCCCTTCTCCATGTTCATGATGTCGTCGTGGATGCAGGCAATCTTTGCCGCCTCAATGACCTCCTCCTCTGTGGCGTCCGGCAGAGAGTACTTGATGTTGTCACGAATGGTGCCGCTGAACAGCGAGGGCTCCTGTAATACAATGCTGAGCTGGTCGCGCCACGTGACGAGGTCGAGGGAGCTGAGATCTTCACCGTTGATGAGCACCTTGCCCGTCGAGATCGGGTAGAAGCGGGCCAGAATCTGCACAATGGTCGACTTGCCGCAGCCGGTCTGTCCCATGAGGCCGTTCGACGAGCCTGCCTGAAACTTGAGAGAGACGTCGTTGAGCACCTTCACCCCCTCCCGCGCTGGGTACGTAAAGCCGACGTGGTGGAATTCGACGCCTATCTGCTCCTCAAAATTGACCTTGCCGTACTCATAACTGTCTACCGCCGGTACACGGTCAATGACGGAGAAGACACGGTTCGACGACAGCCGCGCATCGCGCAACTTTGTCGCGAAGCTGCCTGCCTCCGCCCCCGCCAGCGTCGAGCCCATGGTGACGGCCATGGCAGCGACCAACACGTTGCTGAAGTGCGTCTCGCCCCTCTCAATGAGGGTGCCACCGTACCAAAAAGAAAGAGCCATCGAACCCATCAGTGTGATCTCCGTCGCACCGGCGAGGATGCTGACGAGAACGGCGCGGCGCTCGGCGGTCTGCTCCGCGACGTTGATGGTGCGCTTGTACTCCTTGATCATTCGATCCTGCATGTTGAAGGAGGTGACAGTGCGGATCGAGCCGAGGGCTTCGCTCACCACCGTGTCGATGCCACTCTCGCGAACACTTTGAGAGTCGGCAAAGAAGACTTGCTGCGCGATGATGCTGCCAACAAAGAGCGGCATAGTGGCCAGGCACACGAGCGCCACCTTCCACTCCATTGTGAGGCCGATGGCAATACCGCCGGCGAACGCGCAGACAGACCGGAGGCGGGAGCCGAGGGTAGGGCCGTAAAGCTGGTGCACCGACTCACAGTCGCCAGAGAGAAGGGCCGCCAACGCACCAGGGTCGCGGCGAGGCATGTCAAAGAAGGTTTGGTCCTGTCGAAGAATCTGCTGGAACAGGATCGTGCGCAGCTCACAGGTCAGGTACTCACCGACGTAGCCGTAGAAGCCCGTAAGCACACTCCCGAGGAAGTAGACAGCGCCCAAAAGAATCAGCAGAATCACGTACAAGGCTATCTGTCGCTGCATGTGCGTTGTGTCTTGCGACAGGCGGTAGGTGCCGAGAGTGTTGATGAGCTGGGTAATCATGAGACTGACACAAGGGAAGACGATAGCTGTGATGATGGAGCCCAGAAACCCCAGCGCAATCGCCCACCAGCGACTCTTCGTCATTTTCATAATGCGCCACATCGACACGCTCGTCTTTCGCTCCTCCCAATCGGTGCGGTGGATGAAGGGGACGTCGTCGACGTGGGAATACTGGCTCCACCGGTCGTCATCCTCGTAGAAGCCGTTGCAGTTGGAGTCCCAGGAGTCGTTGCTGCTGTAACTGTCTTCGGTTGAGACGCTGCCGCCTGTAATTTTGTCGAGGGCTCCTGGGTAGAGGTAGAAGCTCGTGTCGTGTACCACAGTACGCAAGTTTCCCGTGGAAGGGTTCTGCATCATGACCATCGAGGCAAAGCGGCCGTTCATGCGGATGAGCTCGTCATAGGTACCGCACTCAACAATGCAGCTGCCGCCGTCGCGCGAGCCATCGAGGAAGTAGATGCAGTCCATGTTCGAGATGGTAGCCATTCGATGCGCAATCGTGATCACCGTCATTTTGCTATGCTCCGTAAGATCGTCTATGGCGCGCTGCACCTCCACCTCGGACTTTCGGTCCAGCGCGCTGGTCGCCTCGTCCAGGAGCAGGATGTCGGCACCGCGCACGACGGCCCGGGCGATGGCGAGACGCTGCTTTTGCCCACCGCTCAGCTGGCTGCCCAGAGAACCAACGCTGGTGTCGTAGCCGCGTGGCAGGGCCAGTATCGTGTCGTGAATGCGGGCCTGCTTACATGCCGTCACAACCTCCTCAAGGGTGGCGCTGCGCCGCCCCATGCGGACGTTGTCGAGAACGGAGCCGGAGAACAAGTTGGGCTCTTGCGACACGATGCCGATGCGCTTGCGCCACGACCTGAGGTCCAAGTCGCGGAGATCCTGCCCATCCACGGTGACGGCACCCTCCATGGGGTCGTAGAAGCGCTGGATGAGGCTGATGATCGTTGACTTGCCGCATCCTGTCGAACCAGAGAAGGCGACCTTCTCGCCCTTCCTAATCGTGGCGCTCAAGCCGCTAAAGATGAGCTGGTCTGGACGCGTCGGGTAGGCGAAGGTGACATCCTTCACCTCAATGCACCGGCAAAACGTCGCCTCCCTGCCAGGCCCGTGCAGGTCAATCGTCGGTTGCTCATCGATAGTCGCAAAGATTGGGTACGCTGCTGTGCGCGCCTCCACAAAGGAGATGAGGGCTGGGAACACCTGCCCAAGACCCATGGCGCCGTACATCACAGTCAGAAAGGCCGCCGAGACGGAGCCAACGTCGGTGCGGCCGCTGTGGACAAGGTACGCAGCAAGGATGAAGGCGAGCCCAATGACGCAGAGCATGATGCCCATCACGGAGCCGCCGGCCATCGCCACAAGAAACTCCTTCTTGATGCCGGCCTTGCGCGAGCCCACTATCGTTTCTGAGAAGCGCTCCGCCTCGTGCATCTCGCGGTTGAAGCTCTGCACTGTCTTGATGTTCTGCATGACTTCCTGCGCAATGGCGCTCGCCACCGCATACTGCTTGCGCGTCACAGCAACGTGGCGGGAGGACGCGGCGGTGAGAAAGTACACCGCCACCGCGATGAGCGGGAGTGAACCCATGATGAGGAGCGTCAGCTCCCAGCTCGCGATGAACGCAAAAACGATGCCGATGAGGCCGGTGCCGAGGTTCTCGATCCAGCTGGCAAAGCGGTCGTTAACGCCGTTGAGGATGACACGCGTGTCTCCAGTCAGGCGAGAAATGAGCTCGCCGGGCTTGCGCTTGTCATGCCAGCCGATGTCCTGGTTGACGACAGCGGAGAAGTAGGCGCACTTGATGCGGCCGACCAGGCGCGTCGCGGTCACTTGGTACGTGGCAGTCTTAATGAAGACAAGCACCATGGAAAGAATGCCGATGCACACCATCAACATCGCAAAGCTGCGCGTCACCTCCGGCGCGGCTTCGTCGTCGTACGCGCTGTTCGTCATCCGTCCGAAAAAGTACATGAAAAGCGGCGTGGAGCCGCCCGCGCAGAAGGCGGCAATGCTCCCGACAACGACGGCAAACCACTCGCTGGAAGCGCGATACCGCAGGAGGGTTAAAATGGGCACCTGACCCCTTAGCTTCTCGGACACTGCTGCCTTCGCATCCTGGATGGCTTGCTTGGCCTTCGCCTTTTTATCGGCGGACATGACTCGTGCCGAGCTGCGTGCGCGCCACGCCGTCGAGCGCCCTACGGAGCAGAAAGCGAGGAAACGGAGCAAACAAAGAGAAAGGGGAGGGTGCAGAGCCACATCACCACTGTAAAGGAGGAGGGGGCATCAACGAGGCACAGCGCGTAGAGGAGTGCGAGTTGTTTTATGAATGGGCGCGCACGCGTTGGGGAGCGAGGGAGAAGTGGGAGACGCGAAAGCAAAGGAGGCGTGGTGAAAAAAAATGCCGATAGCAGCGAAGTACCCCAGCGCAGCGCAGCTTAGGCAGCAAAGCGTGCGTGCACAGCTCCTCCTTGTCCCCACAGCAGCGGTGGCTTTCAGCTTTTCCTGGAGAACAAGCGAAGATTCCCTCTTCTCTGGGGCGCTTGCGTGGCCGAGTCATCACAGAGTCGACCCTAAACGATGCAATGCTGCTTCGCAGCGTCGATGTGAAACGCACGCGGGGTTTCCGTCCACGTGCACCTACGGTGAGTATTGGTGCACGTGTGTGTGCGCGTGCTTTGGCGCAAGGTGCTGACGCGCCTAGCGACAGCAACATGTGTAGAAAAGGGTAAAACATAAACCTCAAAAGGAGCTCATGGCAGACTTACGGCTAGCACATCTTCGTGCGCGTGTGTGGGTGTGTTTGTGTAGTCAACTGTGGAGTATATCGCGTGGAGTGCACTGTGGCGTGACTGATGTCAGCGTTTTTCTGGGAACGGCTGCTTGGGCGATCGGTAGTGGTCCACTCACAGCAACTCCCATGCATGACAAGGGCAAAGGCTGAGGAGAAAGCGCGCGCGGCGGCGACCCGCCATCGGCATCGCCCCGGCTGCGTTCCTTCCTCTTTGCCGCTGCACCAACGAAGGAGAGATGACCACAAAGAAAAAAAAAAGAAAGAGACCATGCCAGCGGTGATAGCTCGACGGCGCATCCAGACAGATACAGACGCAAGGGCATGGGAAAATAAGGACATCTACTGTAGTGTATGAAAATCACAAGCGCAGCGAAGCAAATGCGCGAACATACACGGATAGGTAAGCGGCCAACGGATGCAGGGCGTGTCAATGACAAGGCGACAGCCACCCGGATGCCGGCCAGGATGATTGCATGCATGTGTCCGCACTTGTGAGCGAGGTGTGGCGGAAACCGAATCTAGGAAAACAGAATCTGGTCGAGGAGAAACAAAATCTCGAAGTATACTCTAAATGATGTGTGCCGGGCGCGGCGTATGCCTGAAAAACGGGCTCGCTGCGCATCGGCGCATGTGGGGAAACGGGCGGCACGAGGATGCAAAACGAGAGTCTGTTAGGGACGCTCGAAACACCTCCGTGTTGAGGGTGCGGAGATGTGCCATCGCCGTGCGCAGCCTTTGTCCGCTGTGGCTACTGAATCTTAAGCGGGTAGATTATCTCCACCATCTTTTCCCAGTTCCACCCGTTTTTGGTGCTGCGTGCCTCGGCGTTGGTGCACAGAAGAATGTCCGCCTGCTCCGGGTCATCGACGAGGATCGCACCGCCCTCCTTGAGCAACAGACTGGCGGTGCTGTAGTGCTTACAAGACATGAACGCCTCCGTGAGGGCGATGCGCTTCTTCAGCAGTGGCGGTTCCTCGTGCTGGAAGCCGTAGTCTTCTTCACGTAGCCACGTCTGCTCTTTCAGGGAGTCCACCACATAGGACTCCGGCAGCACCCAGCAGCCTCGCACAAGCGCCGTCAGAAGCTTGATTGTGAGCTGGCCATTCGTGATGAGGTGGGTGAGGTTGGACGGCACCGGCATGTTCGACTTGCACTCCGCTATCGCCACGTTTGGGAGCTGCTTCACGGCGAGCAGGACGTCGTTTCCGTCAAACCCACTGATGGCGAAGACGCGCGCGTCCTCAGTGCGGGCGCGTTTCATCGAACTGCCGCCGGTGGGTGCGTACGATTGACCGGAGGAGACACTGCGGTGCTTGCCATGGCGGGACAGCGACGCGGCTGTCGCGTTGGTGTGCAGGGTCTGCATCGGTGAGCGCGACACTGCCTGCGAAATAACGCGGCGCGAGAGCTCCTCCAGCTTCGCCTCCAGAGCGGCGCACCTGTCAACGGCGGCGCTGAGCTCCGCTTCGAGCGTGCCGACCCTCGTCCTCTCCGCCTCAAAGCGCTGGCAGTAGTCACGCGCCATTTCCTCAAAGCGGCGGCGCTCCCCTGCCTGTGCTTTGAGCGCCGTGCACTCTTCCGTCAGTGCCTCTGCCTGCGCACGAAGGTCGCGTGTGGCGGCGAGGCCGTCGTCCGCAGACTTGATCTGCTCTTTGCGAAGCGCCGAGAGCTCGCCTTTGCTTTGCATGAGTGTCGCCTCTAAGGTGCGGATGCGATCCTTGGCCTCGCGGAGGTCCTTCGAAAACTCCTCCTCCATGTCGCAGTTCTGCCTCATTAGTCGCTCCACACGCGCTGCAGCTTCCTCGGCCGCATCAGCGTTCAGCTGCGCATCGCTCGCCAGCTGGGCGTTTTCCTGCTCTGCCGCAACGCAGCGGTCTTTGGCGCGCAGAAGCTCCTCTTCTGCTTTGGCGAGTTGCCGCTCCCGCTGCGCCAGCACACCAGCTACGGTTGAGAGCTCAGTTGACACCTGCGCAAGCTGGCGACGTAGCGACTGCGCCTCCTCCTCCAGGGACGTCTTGCTTCCCCGAGCCTCGCGGATCGCCGCCTCCATCTGGAGTTGGAGCTCGCACTGAGCAAGACGATGCTCCTCAGTGAGGCGCCGCACCTCCTTGGCACGATCCGCAGTTAGCTGTTTCACGTCTTCCTGGAGCTGGCTTGCCGCGTGGCGTGCCGCGGCTAGCTCCTCTGCCGTTGTCCTTGTCCTCTCCTTCCACAGATGCAGCTCCTCTTGCATCTCTGCGATAGCCGCATTTTTCGACTCCGCCACCTGATGCACGCGCTCCTCGTTGAGAGCCTTTTGCTCCTCGAGGTACGTCGCATTCTGTCGCTCCTGCTGCTGCACAAAGTCGCGGTGCTGCTGCTCCAGTGCATGGCACTCCTTCTGCAAGGCATCAATTCGCGCCTTGCAATCGCCCACCACGGCACGCGACTTTTCCAAGTCCGCAAGTGCGGTGGTGAGCTTCGACTCCGACAGCTCGCGAGCCTTCTCTGCCTGCGTCGCCTTCGCGGTGAGCCGCGCCAGCTCCTCTGCCGCGCCTGCCAGCTCCTCCCGCATGGACTGCAGCCGCGCCTGAAACTCATCCTCCTGCTGCTGTGTCATGTAATCGAGTCGCTTTGCGTTCTCCTCGCGCAGCTCGTCGATCGTCTTCTTCAAGAACTCCACCTCCTCCGCGCGAGTGGCGCCCTCGGCCGACATCTTCGCCTCCAGAGACATGCGCGCCTTGTGCTCCTTTTCGGCCCGCTGCGCATACTCCTCCACCTCGTTTTTGAGGTTGTGGTTGCTCGCTTGCAGCAGCTTCATCTCCTCCTGGGAGCGTGTGAGCTCAAAACGCGCAAAGTCGAGGTCCTTCTGAATGTCAGACACTTTCAGCAGCTCCCGCTTCGCCTGGCTGTAGCGCGCACGCAGGTCGTCGTACTCCTGCGCCGAGATGAACGCGGAGTTGGAGACAGAGGCCCGACTCGGGTACCGCATCGACGGGCGCTGCGCAGACGCGCGCAGGAAGCTGCTCGTATCCAGCACCATCTTCGTCAAGTCAATCTCCACTCCAGCGGTGGTCTTCTTCTCCAAGGCGGGCGGGGGCGGAGGCGGCATGGCATCCTCCGGCGACGCCTCAGTGTTGGTGGATGGCAGCGTGCGGGCAGTAGCGGGGACAAGCACTGGTGTCGGTGCGTCTGCCCTGTCCTCCTCTTCTGGGATCGGGTCAGGTAGGGTTATGCTCTTCTGGAGCCACATGCTGTCTGTCTCGCTCATTTTTGGCGCGTTCTGCGCTTTCTTTACTGCCAGATTTCTTAAAGTGGATGACGTGACGTGCGTGCGTGCAACGTTGTGTCGTGCGTGAATTCTAAAGTCAAGACAACAACGAAGTGTAGAGCTGTGGCGACGTGATGAGGTGCTCGTCAAGGCTGACAGAATCAAGCAAGATCGGAAACGGCAGACGGCACGTTTGCGAGCACCTGTATTTGTGTGTGCACGGTACAGAGCGAGCCCGTGCAGAGGACAAATATCGCGCGCACCACCTGCTGCCACGGAGCCCGGGGCCTTCTCGGTGCACGTAAGATTTCTTCGTGAGTGTCTGCTTGACAGATGTCACAGAGGTAACGAGAACAAGCAGTCCACGATCCTTAATTCGAAGAAAGAGCAGGGCAACGCGTCACTGCGGCCATGGCCGCGTACGCACGCGTGTGTGCGTGTGTGCACAAGACGGCGTCGAAAAGTAACGTGATGCAAAAGGTTGGAGGAGCACCACGCGAGTATCGGGTAAGAAGGGCATTATGTGCAAGAGCTGCAAAAATATTCAGGCCCACGTATAGCCGAAAGAGACACGCTGGCAGTGGCCTTCACGGCACACACGCTGGTGCGCCAACTTAACGCACCGGCAGAAGTGGGCTAAGCGCGTCGGACACACTTCATGACTGCAGGAAGCTGAATCCACTAGTTTTTGCTTCGTGCACATCCACGCGCGCGCGCACACAAGATCAGTTCCTCTATGTTCTCGTGCTGTTTTTGTTTTTGTTTTTGGAGCGTGCCCGCGTGTCGTGCAGGTGCACATCATCAAGACTCACGGCAAGCACGCCACGACACCGGCGCGTATGTGCTTGTCCCGTTTATCAGTTTAGCACGTAAAGAAGAGGGGCTTTGTGGTGGAAAGAGTGAGGTAGAGAACGAAGCATCCAAACGAGGCGCCAAGCCCTGAAAATGATCTGGCCAGCAGGTGAATCAGCCTTGTCAGCCGAGTCCCACCACGACGGCCGCTGCCACATAGCTCTCTTGGATAGGATGAAGCCAAAAAAGAGGCGACGCAGTGTATACCAAAGGATGCCTTTCCTTTAACGCGTTCATCCCCCTAATACGGCGTGAGCTCACGCTGCCCGGCCTGTCACAGGCCCCAGCGCGTGGCGCGAAGCTGCAGAGGACCGCGTGACAGCAATGAGCCGACTCAGTCACCTGAGCGCGGTCTCTGCCTCGCAGCTCGCCTCACAGCCGCTCCCATTGTGCCAGTCGCCACCTGGTCCATCCCCCTCGCGGTGACCCGGACACTCCCCACGCGAGTGGGCAGCGTGAGGGCCGGCGGTGAGGTACCTTCGAGTCACTCTGACACTTCGCCCATCACATGGATGGTGCAAGCGCATGCTCACGGTCGCAGGTCGCTCCGACACAGCGCCACCCAGGGCCGGACCGCTGGCATCAGCAGTGATACATCGCTCTGACTGCCCCATGACACTGGTACGTGACCCTGTCATCACCAGAGGTGGTTCGGCAGGCTTAGAGAGTCGGGGGGAGGGGAGGGGGGAGCTGTTTGGCCTCAGCACCTAGGGTGGTGGTACTGGACCCTGAGATACCACCGCGCACTGAGGAGTGTGCCGCCCCTTGTCTCGACCCTTTATCCAGTGCGGGAGCGAAAAGCATGAGAAAGAAGAAAACAAAGAGGCGCTGGGCAAAGAGGCCGAAAAAAAAGTGCACATAAGCCCCAGCAGAACGTGACGAGAGTGGCGCACGAGCGAGAGCGAGAGTGCGGGAGTGAGGATGCGGACTGACAGAGAGACATCCCACGCATGACGACACCATCGCATGACGCTAGAGCACAGCTGCACGTCTGCGCAGAGGGGAAGAGAGGCAAACATGCGTTTCATACCCTCATCTTAGCTATCGCTACAGTCCTATTCGTCCTTCCCCTTGGCGCGCAGCCCGGCCGCCTACTGGCAAGGAGTACTTGTCTCTCTCCCCCACCGTCCTCCACCGGCTCCCGTTTCAGGTCTATATTACATGCATAGCAGAACCGCGAGCACGCCTAGTTGTACGGTGACAGCGAGGAAACGGCAAGGAGCGTCACTCCGTCTTCCGTTCAGAGAATATTGGGGTAGTACTGACGAGCGAGAGAAAGAAAGTGAAGTCGATCCTCCGGCTGCACCGGCTGCAAAGCAGAGGAAGGGAATAAGGCGTGGAGACCACTGCGCCGCTCCTCTGGCGTCGAGTACGGCTCCAGCGAGCTCGGCACGCTGAAGGTAACACCGTACTTGGTCAAGGCAGACGGATTCACCTTCACCTCTTGCACGATGCGCTCTAAGGTGGGGTAGTCGGCAGAGCGTGCAGCGCTCACGTACAGGCCTCGTGTATCGGCAGGGCTCACGTGATGCTCCTTCAGGTAGAGCGGCAGCATCCGCTCCGACTTGTCGTAGTCCACATAGACCGATGAGGTCGGCTCCTGGTACGGCGCGAAGAGGCCGTGTGAAAAGTGCGACGGGCTGAACGTTGCAGGGACGTCGGAGATGATGCGGCCTACGTCGATCTTCCTCACACTGTTCGTGCGATGCACCCGGCCAGACGGAGCCTGCGCTGTTGGATAGCTGTCCAGTAGACGCAGGAACTCGCTCACATTGGCGGCTGTCACATCCACCTGCATGCCGTCGTTGACGAGCTCGACAACACGTTGGCCGTCCGGTACACTGAAGGTGAGGCCGAGCTGCGCAATAGCCGCGCTTGGCACCGCCCCGCGACGGAGAAGGTTGACCTTGTCGTGGAACGAGCTGACATCGTACGGGCGACCAATGTGCTGGACAGCGGGGCGGCTACGCCGTTCGAAGCCAGCTGCCCCGCCGCCCATTTCCGTCACCATTGCAGCCGGTGGAACGACACTCATCGTCTGCACATCCGATGCGCGTGCCATGGGGCTGAAGAGATCACCCGCGAAGTGGCCTGGCGAGTAAAGGGTCGACTCGCGATCGGGGTCGTAGCCGGGCGCCTGAGCCAAAATAGAAGGAACGCTAGACGCCGCAACAGAGACGACCGGCGCACGGTTAGGCGGGTACTCGGCAGTCGGATCCTTGTATCCCTGCCGGCCCACCACACCCGTGGAATGAGAAGACGGAGGCGACGGCTGTGGCTGGCTCGCACGGGCGTTGCGGTACCGAGCAATGTGCGCCAGGTAGTGAGGAAAATCCTCGTAGCGAACCGTTATCCAACGCCCGTTCGGGATGACTTCTTCCAGTGTCCCGTTGGGCAGCGGCACCACCCACTTGAGGCCGGCCTTCTCGAAGTGCTCTCGCGGCAACTTGGCGAGCTCGTCGACGTGTCCGAAAAAGTCGTCATTCGATGTCGCGCCGAGCACCACCGAACGCTTGCTCTCCGTTACCGGTAGCGGCGGCGGCGGTGGGGCAGGAGCTTCAGAGACCGATGCCTGCGCGTCCAGTGGCGGGGCCCCAGCTGAGGTGCCGTCGGACTCCGCTGCGGTCGTACCACAGCCATTGTTGATCGCACCGCGCTGCGACAGCGGGGCCGCGCGAAGCTCCTCTTCGAGATACTGGAGGATAGACCGCCCCACGTTCAGGTGGAAAGCCTCGGCAATCATCGCCACAGAGATGCTGAGCTTTCCGATCAGCAGGGATACCTCGTCTTTTTCAAAAGGCGACATGCTTGACGAGGACGTGAACGCCATTGTAGACAGCTCTCCCATGACAGCCATCATGCGCATCAATGACGACGCCACGGTTGGTGTGCTATCATTGCCGCGGTCTCGCCTATACGCTTCGTAGTACCGCTCCGCAAGCCGCTGAAGCGTCTTCGCCTCCGAGTCTGTTGTACAGGTCTCCTCCGTCATCGCCCTACGAAGCTGGCCGCCGTCACGGTTGGGGGCTCTCCGTAACACCGGCAGTGGTTTGGAACGAGTAATGTCCGTATGAGCCCGTGCAGTGTTGTGTGCGAGCCCACAGAGCACTGGCACTGACCTCGCTTTGTGCGCGTGTGCGGGTGGATCTGCCTGCGTGTGCGCGCGTGGTGCAGCTAGAGCGGACGCACGGCACACGCGCAACAAGAAAGCGCAGAGGAAGCAGAGGGGGGCGCCGACTGCCGAAGCGATTGAAGGGCGCTGACGTGAATAGGGTGCAGGAAACGACTGAGTGTGGCGCGCCCTACAACACAAAGAGAGCGTCAAGCCTTCCGTCGGACGTCGGAGCCGGGTATGTGTAGGTGTGCCTGTGCTGCTCTGACTGTGTGTTGGGCTGCGCAGTGGAGAAAGATACGCCAACGGCACCCGGCGGGCCGCGGAAGCCGTGCGCAAGTGCATCCGTCAAAAGATAGGAAAATGTGAAGAACAAGGCAAAAGAGGGCAAGGAGGGCGTCCAGTGCGGTGTGGCGAGCGAAGTCAGCGTTCGCATCTAGAAGGAAGCGCCATGCACGGCTCATGGTTTTGAGCATCGCCGCACCGAAGAGCGATACTCAGTTGCACACAATGAGGGAAGTACACCCGCCGAGTTCGCGCGCTGATTGAAGAATGCATAATAGCCGTCCCAACAGCAGGGGTGTGGTGGCGCATCATCGCGGTCGAAGCAGGGGTACCCCGAGAATGCACGATACCACAAGAAGCGGACATGCTCGACAATGCTGCGTGAAACTCAGCGCACGCCTTAAGGCGTTCCTTCGGAGTCGTTGGTGAGATTTTGGGTGCAGTGGCACCGCCATAAATCAGCGCTCTGGAGAGGCGCAACACGAGCCCAGTCTTATCAGAGCGCCCGCGCAGGTGCACATGCAAGCACTCAGATGTCGCGGCGGCGACGGCTCATAGCTGCGGTGCGCGCCACCGGCTTCGACTGCTTCACGGTGTGGCCCTCATCCACGAACCGAAACCCTTGTAAATTGCCGGCAACATGCCTACCAGCAGTGCTGGTGAACTCGTAGGGCCCTGGCGCCCCTTGTGAACTTGGAAGGGCGCTGTGGTCGAATGTGTTCGACGATGGCCCGCTGCGCGCCGGCATTTCTGTCAGCGGGTGTCGACCTTGTTGAAGAGCAGCCTCTTACGCCGAGCACTAAACCACCGCTTCGGTGGCTTCGATACACAATGAGCATGCGTGGCTCTCTACAACGGAGGAGGGAGAGCGAGAAGCAGCTCTCAATGAGCGAAGAGGTGAGAGGAGACGCGAGAGAGAGAGTGCGCTGGTAGCGATAAAGAGGCTTTGGCATCATCAAGCGCAACACAAGGCACGCCATCCACATGCGCAGAGTGATCCCTCACCCACCATGCCCGTTTCCCTGCATTCTGTCGGGCCTGCAGGTGCTCCCCTCGGCATTCACCAGAGAGAGAGAATAACAAAACACACTGTTGGTTTTACGTGATTTATGCGTCGATCCCGGCCCATCAGCCTTCGCCACACCCCGCTGAATGCGAACCCACATTCTCCGATCGACCTGCGCACGCTCACCACTCACTCTTCTATCAAGCATCTCTCTACGCCTCCACTTTTCGCCGTTGAACACGTCCATGGGTAGAACGCTGGTTTGAAGGTGAAATAAGCACTGCCACGGCAGGCGCTTTCCATGCCGTATGCGATGTGCCTTGCCCTCAGAAATGCGCATATCATCGAACCTGTACTACCGCCTATAATAAACGTCCCAGAAAGACACGGAGAGACCCTTTCTGACCTCCGTGCACACCACGGCGCACCCACCACACACGCAGCCACTCTCAAAACCCACGAGTACAGGCAAAACATAAGTTTGAACAAGACAGCCGAAACGAGAGAGGAAAAAACCAAGGCTGCGGCGGGGGCGTGTCCCCCAGACAAAACCGCCGAAAGCACCTCTGCGCAGGCGTGCGCGAACAAGAGCCAAACAGGCACAAAGAGGCTTCTTCGAAACACGTCACTCCCAACAACAAGTTCGCAAGCGTACGCGCGCACAACCACAGCTCACCACACCTCTGTCGCACCGCGGCCCCATCCGGGTCGTCACGGACGAGCCGGCCTGTCGTCGAACTGGGTCACGCGTCTAACAGACTCTGCCCGTCCCTCCTCGCCCCCTCCTCGCATACCTGCCGCGCGGTCGGCGCCACACGGACCT
>NC_018253.1:1013457-1027159 GCF_000227135.1 Leishmania donovani | reverse complement strand
CGCCGCGAGTGAGACGAGGCGCGCTCTCAGCCTCGACCCATCCGCCAACCTCGCCTCGCATGCCGGGCACAACGCCAGGCCGGACCCCCTCACAGCAAGCACAGGCGGGGGCGGGGGAGGGGCACGCCACAACGCGAGCGCAGTGACAGGCAGCACACCGTCTTCACGCCACGCTGCCGCTGCGAGTCACCCGCCGCTGCGCGAAGCCAAAGTACGCGCAGGCGCCCGTGCCGAGCTGGGCGAGGATGGTCTCCGCTCATCTCACACGCTCAAGGCCGCTGTTCCTCCGCAGTGCTGGACGGCGGCCGCCAAGGAGCTCTCGTCTCAGCGTGTCGCACGGTTTCGCGGGATGTCGGCCTCGCGTCTGCGAGCTCTGGCCAGGGTCCGTTCTCCCTGCAGCTGGCGCCGGCTCCTCTGGCGTTGCCGGCTCGGCAAGCCCGTCAACTTCGTCGTTGACTTTTCATCGAGAACAGCCGCAGGCAAACTGCGATGAGAGGCGAACGCGACCCCTGCACGCATGAGGGAAGTGTCTGCGTCTGCGCAGCGCCGAGGATGTCGATGCTTGCATGCCCATATGAGCGCTGCCGAAGCGTTATGATGACTTTTTTTTTGCGGCGCGTGCACGTCCTGCGCCAAGTGTGCAAGGTAGTCTCCTCGCCTGCGTGCGGGGGAGACACAGGCGGGTGCACAGGCCAGCAGCGCCATGAAGGAGAGAGGCATGAAATGAACCTCTTCGAGTAGGGTTGTTTGGTCCACAGAGGTGGGGGTACCCGCCATGGCTGCGGCTGCATTGGCGTGAAGGTTCGCAAGGGCCTTCCTGCAGTCTCAGCCGTCACTATCCCACCACGCGATGGCACCGTCACGCGGTGGCCTGGTTTCAAGCAGTGCAACGTAGAAGGGGCGAAGCCGATCCTTTTACGGACCTATTCCTGCGGGCAGACACGACGCTCAGCCTGGCGAGTCGAAAGCGCCATCAGGGGAAGGAAGTCGGAACAGAAACCTGTTTCACCAGCTACGGCTACCACCGCCGTTCGCACACACGCACACGCACATATGCGCAGAGCCCCAAAAGGGAATGTGAGAGATGCCTGCACAATACAAAACCCAACACACCACCGCGCAGCGCGACACGTACTGGATTCATTTGTTTTTCGTGTGCGCCTTTCGAGCTCGCTAGACAGTCCCGCTGCGTTGCGTCGCCGCCTTTGCTCATGCCGGTATATCTCCTTTCTGCCGAACCTCGATCGGGTAGCTCTGAATGGAGGGGTAGTCATAGAGACGCTTGTTGTCATCCAGTTTGATCTTGCCGCTCCACAAGTCGACTGCACCAGCGTCGATGCCCTTCTCCAGCGCCAACTCCTGCTTAATCTGGTACACAAACTTCATCGGATCCACCATCTTGCGATGCGCGTTCGGGTAAGGGTCGTTGGTGATCCCGCTGCCCGCGTTGTTGGTGCTCGATTGCCCTTGTTGCTGGTACGGGTACGGGCTTTGCTGAGGAGGCCCGCTCTGGGGCATGCGCGGCTGGTTGGTGTTCATAGTCAGGGGCTCCGTAAAGCCATGCGAAGCCGATGAGGAGGATTGATTGGCCGCAGTGGGAATCTTGCCGCTCAGCACATCGCGGTAGCGCTGCCTCAGCGTTCGCGCGTCCATGCAGTCGGAGAAGTTGACACCACGCTCATAGAGTTCCTTCGTGATGTCTGTCACCTTCATTGTCTCAACTGGGTCTTCCTCCGCCGGCGGCTCAACGTCGACCTCGATGGTCTCCACCTCGATCTCCTCCTCCTTGCTGGCACCAGCGGACGAGGAAGTGCCCATCCTAGCCGCCGTCTCTACGCGTTCTCCCTCGACGCGCTCCACATTGAGTTTAGGAGGTGCTGTGCTCGATGGCGCAGACAGCGTCGCCTCTCCAAGCGCGCGCGCAATCGGTGGTGGCTCCACCTCGAAGTCGGCCGTGGGGTTGGGGGCATTTTCCGCTGGAGGCGTTGCAAAGTTGGCGCCCTCCGGTCTCTCCGTGCCCCACAGCAGCTTCATGATGGCGTCGATTTCAGCCTGGATGGAGCGCGTCTCGTTCTGCAGGTTGGCGAGCCGTGTGTTGTACGCCTTCAGCGAGGCGGAAAGCGTGGCCGCTTTTCCTTTGAACTGCTTGTCATCGACAGCGCTCTTCTTGATGACTTCCTGAAGCTTGTATGTCGCGCCCTTCATCGCCTCGGCCATGTCAGCCAAGTCAAGGTTCTGCCCTTTGCACTCTTCCTTCAGAGAGCTCAGCGGCTTGGTGAGGCCTTCGCGGATGTCGGCGCTGACGATAAGGTGGCGGCACAGGGCTGCCGGCGCCAAGGCGTGTGCGACAAGCCGACGCAACATGGAGGACAAGAGAGAGGCACGAGGGCGGCAGGTCCTGTGACCTTTATGGGTTGGTTATGAGCGCGAGTGTGGCCTCTGCGCTTGCCGCTTCCGGACAAGAGGCAGTCACCCTGCGTCGAGTGCGTTGCTGGCCATACGGCACGAGAGTAGGCGTCATGTGAAGAAAAGGAAAGCATGCTCTACTGTAGAGGAGGGAAGATGATAGGCACGCACGGCCACTCCTATCACCCCGCTCCGCACGTCCTTCAGCCCGACGCGCCAGCTGCGCGTAACGGCGAAGCGGCGGAGGGGAGAAGGACGAGAAGCCGAATCCGGGAAGCGTGCATCAAAAAATCGCAACGCGCGAGAAGCGTCGCGGCAACGCATGCGCACACAACACCGCTGCTTGAGAGTTACGTGGGTGAGGGGAGCGAACCAAGAGCGCGCGCACTGTATGACGGGTAAGCTCCCGCCTGTGCTTTGGTTCGCTGCGGTGTCCTCGCTGCACATACTAGCAGCACCAGAGCAGTCCACTGGCGCCGCACCGCCGCTGACAGCGTCACAGACGCATGCGGGGCACAGAGCAGAGTGAACATGGGCGGGCGTCCGCGGAGAGAGGTGGGCGACTCCTTCTCGTCTGCATGTCTTGAGCTTTACGGTTAGAGAAAGGCGCCGCCCCGTCCTCTCCCTATTAGCCTCGCTCCTGTCCCCGGGAAGCAGGAGAGAACGTCGTGGCGGGTGTTGGCGCTGTTATACGCACACTTTACACGTGGCAGCACCCAACGTGGCAAAAAAAAAGGAAAAGGTCACACAACAGCCAAAACAAGGTATCGGACACTAGACAGAAGAAACGAGCACCGCAACACTTTAGCGTCGTCGCACATATAGGAGGACTGAAAAGAGGGGGCAAGCAAAATAGGTCTGCTTCACGCGTGGGCACTTCCGGCGTAATTCGAAGAAAAGCAGTGAGCACGGTGGCCTCGCACCTGCAGCCAAGTACACTCAGGTAGGCAGCAACTGCGTTTTCGTCGACCCCCTCCCAAGCTCACGCACGCGCACGCGTCACCGTGAGCGCGCCAGCATCGGCTCCAGTGAGGCGTGCAAATCACAGCAAGCGCCGTCCAAGCACCTAGGCGCACACGAGAATACGCACAAAACCGAGAGGGCGAGAGCAAGGTCGAAGCTCGACAAGCTGAGCGTTTAAAGAAAGGTGAGAAAGAGGAACAAACGACAAGAACGGTGACGTGGTGTCCCAGCGGCAGCACCGGTTCAACGCTGGCACGCGGAGGCGCCATCACCCCAGATGTCCGCAAGCGCCGAAGCCGTGCATGATGAGCTAAGAGCGGCGTGAAAAAGCGGTCGGAAACCATGAGAAGCAAGCAGCAGCACAACAAAATCGAGAGAGCGGCTATTGGAAAAGCGGGGCAGGCGTGGCTGAGGAGTGCGCAGCCACTACGCCGCAGCAGCGCAAACAGCACCGACGGTGTTTAGCGCCAGGAAGTGGTTCTTCTCTTCCTTGGTGAAGAGCACCTTGATTGTGAGAGAGCAGGTGGGGCACTGCGCCACATCGCTGCCACTGATGAAATCTTCCAGAAGGAGCTCGAACAAATCGCCGCAGGGGCAAGGGAAGCGCAACACGCCGTCCTCCAGCGTCATCTCCGACAACTGGACTTCTTCGTAGTGAAACTCCTCCATTCCGCGACCGGCACCGGCAGGTCAGAAGGTGTGCACGCAAGGCTCGGAAAATGCACAGGAAACCAAAGGCACTGCGATCGATGCAGGAGCGGGAGAGAGGCGTGAGAAAAGCGAAGAGGCCGGCCTGTGTGCGTGTGTGCGCGCGCACACGTGGAGGCACCCATGTGCGCGCGCGGAGAGAGACGAAGCAGCAGCAGTGGGTAGAGAAGGTGGTGGAGCACAGCGAGCGACAGAGAAGAGAAGCATCGCCCCGTTCAAGAAGGGGCTAGCCTGATTTTTTTTTCGGCCTGCAAACCGCCTCTCGACGATGACCTGCAATCATGTGCTGGGCGTCTTCTCTACCTGTCAGTCAGGCGGCAGTGCCGTTCTGTGGTGGGTGAGATGTGGAAAGTAGCGGAAACCCGGTACGACACGGCAAAGAAAAGCGAGACATCTCAAATCCTCTCCAAATCAATGGTTCCCTTTTGTTGTTGCCTCTACTCTCGTCGTACTCGTATAGGTGTTTTGACCGGCATCCCTCGACAGCGGGAGGAGTGATGCGGCGCATACGCCCACTCGCACACACGTGTGGACTCACCCAGTCGTCGCGGCACTGCCGCAAGTCTTTCTTGTTACTTTGGCGCGTGCTTTCTCTCACGCCGCTGGCTTGCCCGCCGTCGCGGCGAGTGCATCAGCGGTGCACTACGTGAAGCAGTTCAAGAAAGCATTCATGCGGTAAAACGCCGCTTGTCTGCACTCTGGCCAGCTGGACAGCAAAAGTGCAACCGCGTCATCGCCCGCCCCCATGTTGCGGATGGTGAAGACAATAGTGAACAATGCGACAAGGGAAGACGGCTGTCGCACCATCTCCTCGTGCGCCAGCAGCAGCAGGGAAGCCTGCTGGCACATTTGAGAAAGATACGAAATGTGTGGCAAGATCACGTCAAGATAGTCGAGTGGCGACACCTCCTGCACATCGTAGTTGAGCTCCGCGATCACCAGTCCCGTCATCTCCGACGGCGCCGCAATTTGCAGAGTGGACGAGAGATTACCGGCTAGGTTGACACACTCGCGCAGGACCACCTCCATCGACCTCCTGCCGAAGCCGTGGTGCACCTGTTGAAGGGCATCGCCGCGGCAGCCGCACAGAAAGCGTTGAAACAGACGTATGGCGATTGTGTTCACCTTCGTAGGCACCTGCGCATAAAGGGTGCTGCTGTAGAAGCTAAGGATGAAGCGCGTATAAGGGCTGACCGCCTCCCCTCTGTACATGGCGGTTAAGGGACTCTCAGCTAGCAGGGCCTCCACCCCACCCGCAGCGGCGGTGTCGGCACGCGTTGCGAAAACGTAATCACCCTCTTTCTTCTCGAGGAGAAGCAACTCTGCCAACACCTCGCGCTCGCTCGTCGTGAGGGACGACACAGGGGGAGCACCACTGGCGTCGTCCTCGTTCTCGCCAATGTGCTCCGACGAATGGCCGAGATGCGCGGCAACGCTGAGGAGGAAGGCGATCTCAGCCTCGAGTGTCGACGCCATCGGCGGAAAGAGCTCAGAGCAAGCGAGAAAGATCGAGATGACCCTACAGAGCGACGTAAGCGTATCTGCTAAAATGAACAATGCGCCCAAGCACGCGGCTGCGTCCTGAGTGAAGAAGTGCGAGGCGGGCGCGTGGAGCCCCGTGGGCTCTTCGCGTGCGTGTGTGCGTTGCGCCTTCGCGTCCACACTGAGAGGCGGCCTCTCTTCGCCGACTGCACGCCTGCCTGTCACGCAGGGGGTGGTAGAGTGCACGAGAAACGAGCGTTGGCGAACGTCAAACACGAGCGCAACCGGCGCGCCCACAGACACACGGTTGAGTGTTCAAAGCTGGACGGGCGTGGCTCCCTTGAGGGGGTCAGCGGCACAGCACACAAAGAATACAAGAAAAAGACAGGCACAGGGTATGGGGAGAGTAGGGGCGCATGGCGATGCTGGAATGCGTTGTTGTAGGGAGCCTGCACAAGGTACGCGATAGCAAGCTCAGCATGGCACGTCCCTCGCGGGTCGCCAAAACGCGGCAGTGGAGGCTGAATTGCCCGGCCGCGGAATCACGATGTCGTGCGAGCGGCGCATTCACTGTGTGGACTCTTCCTCCGTGAAGGAGAAGCGATGCGACCAAAAGTCGCGGCACACGGGACTGATGAGCTGCGGCGGCGCCACGTCGTACGCCACATGTGCCTCTCCCCCTCCTTCGCTCCCTCGCCACCGCAACGGTCGCCTTACACTGTGGCGCATATCACAAGCATCTGGTTGTGCGTCTTCGTATCAGCCTCGCCACCACGGTCTCTCCGCGCCTCTCCAGCTCCGCCAGCGCATCAAGCGTCTGCCCTACGCACGTAGGCATGCGAAGGTAGAAAGCGCAAGGCGAGGGAAAGACGTGCGTGAAGCGCGCGGGAAGACGAAACAGTAAAGGGCATCATCGTGCAGACGTCACAGAGCGTGCCACCACACAAACGCACGTGCATGCCGACACGCAGCACACTGCCGTGGCACAAGCACGTAGAAGAGCGTTGCCTCGCCGCCGTCCCCACCGTGATCAAGCGCCTCCCGCCCACAGTCTCCTCAGCGAAACGACGTCTCCATCTTAATCTTCGGATCCACCGCTAGCTGCTGGGAGCTGTAGGTCCAGCTCGAGAGCCAGCGCTGCGCCAGATCCACAGCGATGGGCGATGTGAGTCGCAGCAGCGTGTTGCGCAGCGCCGCGTTCGTCATCGCCGTCAGCTTGCGAGCGCGTCGGGATTGACGTATGTACCGCTCTACCCGATCGCGCCGCACCGTCTCGTACTGGCGGAATGCGTACTCGAAACCGCTGTCGCGCTGCAGTGGAACATCTAGCAATGCAACAGCCAGGAGAGCGGCATCTTCCACGCACAACGAGGCATCTTGGCTGAGAAAGGAAGGTAGTGACCCGTGCGCGGCCTCGCCCATGAGCACCGCTCGGCGGTTGTACCATCTGGGCATGACAGGCACCTCCAGCACCTCCGTCGGCACTGCCAACTTCGCCTGAGACAGCAGTGTCGCGACCCTGTCACCGAAGCCGGCGTATTCGCGACCGAGCAAGCGCTGAAATACCTGCAGCACCTCCATGGCATCCATACCGTGCCGGAGGTCCACCAGCTCCTGTGGCGGAGAGTGCAGCGTTGCCGAAAAGGCGAGAGTGTTTTCGCCGAAGCGGTGGAGGGGGACTGTCTGCAGTGTACGGCCAGTTCCCCAGCACTCAACGGGCTGCACAAGATGCGGTGGGCAATGCGGGCAGTGCACAAACCCGTCAACCTGCATCATCCCAAGTGAGCGGCTACTAGTTCCAACGTGCTCGCTAGGATACAAGAGGCGCCGAACCGTACTGTGCATGCCGTCCGCGCCAACCACAACGTCGCCCCATTCGGTACTTCCATCTTCGAGCACCGCATGCACGCCGCCTTTGACACCGTCATGCGGCAGCAGGTCGATGACTCGGGCAGAAAACTTGATTTCCGGTATGTATCGCCGTAGAGCCTCGCGCAGATAGGAGGCAGGTAGGGTGCACCGAAGTGGCACGTATCCCATCTCTTGCTTCCTGGCCTCTGACAGCCGCTGCGAGACGATCGACTCGCTGTTCGCCGGGGGTGCGGTGCTGAGAGGAATAACATCCTCGGCGCCCAGCGCTGGTAGGTGGAGATTCCTGTTCGCGATCTTGAGCAACCACTTACCCTTGTGGTTTTGAATGCCGAAGCACGCCTCCGGTTGCATGCCGCTGCTTGTGAAGATGCGCTCCATGCCAAACGCCTTAAAACAACTCAGCGCGTTGGCGAAGAGTGTGTACGGGGCAATGTAGTTGGCCTGCAGAAACGGCGCCTGCTCGAGTACGACGCAGTCGACATTAAGCCGCCGCAAAAAAGCGGCCAGTGAGAGACCGGAAAGACCGGCCCCCACGACGACGACGCGCATGGCGCGAGCACAGAGATCGATAGAGACCCTTGCGCGACGAATGGCGGGCGCGCGCGATTCGGTGTTTGGCCGCCGCGTTCTGAGGTGTGACCGAGCACGAGGGAAAGTAAGAAGTCCCTGAGGGAGAGGGGAAGGCACAGTGGCGGGTTCGTATTGTCGAGATACAATCGTGCGCGCACGCCTACCCATTATTGCCAACCCGGTCGCCACTCGGATTCCGATGTTCGGAATCGGTCGTTGTGCGTGCATGTGGGCCGAGCGGCGGGTGAAGGAAACGGGCAGCGCAAAAGCCAGAGCGGCGCGCCGAGAGGGGCCGTAAGGCAGGCAAAATGGGAAGGAAGGAAGAGGGGGCTGAGCCGAACGCATTGCAGTTTGTGTGAAAGACATGACGTGAAAGGCGGCCCGTGTGAAACAAGAAGGGGCACCGGTCCTTGCCCACTGCCACACCCACGCACACGCACAGAGTGCGTGCGGGAATACACGAGGGCCCCCTTCTGCGAGAGGAAATATGCACCTGAAGCGCAAGCCCTAGGCGTAGAGGTGACACAGCAGGCACAACCGCGGGACATCAGCACACGGAACCAGGATCGATGATGAACACCCCTCACCGTGCAGCATGTACGAAAGGACCTGCCATTGTGGAGGTCGATTGGGAGTGGGCAAGGTTTGGCCCTGCCTGTCAGGCTCAGCTGTGTCACTATGAGTCAGAGGCAGGTTCGCGCCTTCTGCATATCTAGCCGGGCGGCACAGCAACACCGCTGTGCGTGCCTTCTGTATCTATGCGCCTCACACATGAAACTTGCTGTGGCTTGCATCTCAACACGGCCTCAGGAGACAGAGAGAAAGAGCGCGAGCTCACTAAGTTTGTCTTGACGAACCTCCGTCGCGGCTGTCCTTGCGGTTTCCAAGACGCTACCCAGCGGCAACCACGCACAAAAACACGTACACAGTCACAGCCAAAGGTGGCGCTTACTCATCTTCACTCTCCCACAATTGATTGGATGAGAAGAACGACTCGTACAGGGCAGGCTGCGCTGGTGTCACTCGTGCATCGCTGCCCTTTGACCCAGAGGAGGGAAGGTTGCCGGACACGTTCAGAGTGGAGGTGTTGCCACTACCCTCCTCTGTGTGCAGGTTGCTGTAGCCCGCAAGATCCTCCTCTTCGGCGTCACTCACGCCTCCATCACCGTCCTCCTCATCGCCGTCCGCACTGTCGCCCTCCTCCACGAAAGCCGCGACGTCATCTTCGTCATTGTCTCTCTCACCAGTGCCATCAGACGAGGCAGCAGCACCGCCACGCGCCTCTTGCGCACCGTTTGCCCCGTAGGTGCCCTCCCCCGTCGACTCCGCAGCAGCCCCGGAAGATATCGGCGAGTGCGGCGAAACCTCTGCCACCTCCTCGTCCATAGAGGCGGAGCCTACACGCATCGGAGGTTCTTCCGCTGCGGTCACTTCAGCCTCAGACGGCGCAGACGATCCCGGGGATGGCAGCGCAGAAACTCGTTCATTGCGCGCAGAAGGGCTTGGCGAAGCAGATTCAGCTTGATCAACCGCATCTTCGGTCACAGCCGGCACTGACTCCACCACAGCCTGGCTCGCCTCCTGACGCATCGCTCCGTCTATCGACGCAGCACCACTCTGTAGATAGGAGGCTTGAGCAGGGAGAGCTGTGGGATGCACGGAAGTGCTGCTGGCATGCCCTTCACTGATGGTGCCTCCTTTCACAGCTTCGGGCACATTGACTGAAAGCGCTGCCGCAGGTGCCACCGTGGAGGCGGTATCGTCGCTGTGCTTCAGAATATAAGCTGCCAGCGCCTTGACAACGTCTTCACATGCCTGTCCGTTTATCGTCGAGTACGCGTGGTTGACGTGTAGCGTAGCTCCTGAGACTGGGTGCCGCAGACTGAGCACGTCGAAAGTATTGTTGATGAGAGTCCACCCCAGCTTCTCCACAAGCGCCTCCATGTCCGCCCGGTGCTGCACCTTCAAAGCATGCACGACCTCTTTGCTGACGTAGTTGTCCCTATCCAGGGAGGTTTGCAGCTGCAGGTTGGCTTGCATATAGCACGCCTGCAGGTCAGCGTTGCGTTTCCTTTGCGCATCAAGTCGTGCCTGCAGCCCCTCCACCCGCTTCCTCCACGTAACGCACTCCTCGCTCATGCGCTGCGACAGGGCATCGCCAGCGAGACCCATCGGCCGTGGTGCGTGAGTGGCCAACTCCGGGGCAGTCATCGCATTCGTCAACGCCGCTGCTACGCCCTTCAAAGGCAACGGCAACATCACTGCGGCGTGGGTCTCAAGCTGGCGGCGAAATCTGTGCAGCGCATCGATGCGCTGTTGCAGCATCTCCAGCGGAGCCAGTCGAGCCTTACACGAGTCCAAGAAGTTGCTGTCCAGCATCTCCAGCTGGGAGTCGCACTCGGCGAGCATGTCCGCCAGACGCAGCTGCTCCCACTCTAGCTGCTCCTCTACCTTGCGTGCAGCCTGCTGCTCTCGCTCGGCCCGCATGCGGCGCAGAGCGTGCAGCTCAGCGTACAGGGGGAGCAGGGTCTCTGTGCGCTCGCGAGAACAAATGAGCTCCGCCTCGCGCAGTAGAGCTGCATTGGAGTCAAGAGTCGCCACTGGAGTCGCCGCGACCGCAGCGCTGGCAGCCGGCTGCGCCGGTGCAGACGCCGACAAAGCCTCCGTTGCAGAGGGCCCAGTGAGAGCAGCACGGAGGGATCGACTTCGCTCCTGTTGCCGCGCGGCAACAGCAAAGTTGGGCGACTCCAGAAGCCCTCGACAGCGCTCTAAAACGGCTTCGAGTCCAACCGCCCACGCCGGGATGTCACTTGGACGAGCCGGTGGGGGATCGCGAAGACGCTGCCATACCTCCGCCTCGTCACCGCCTTCTCGCTTCACGCGTTTGATGGCGTCCATCTCTGCATCGTCTCCCGTCTTGTCGTCCGCCCGAAGGCGCTTCCACATGCCGGCTGCCTCACGCCAGGAGTTGACGATCTCCCTCATTGCGCTCCGCGCTCTAGACACAGGCGCACTAGCCGGTGCAGGTGCACGGATGCCGAGCGCTGCCTCCATGTCGAGAAGGCGACGGTGCAATGAGGCGGCACCATCGAAAGCAGCGGCTCCGGCGCCGCCGCCTGGGTCTGTCTGGGTGTCTGCCTGTGCACGCAGCGGAGGAAGAGCGTTGATCCTCGCCCCCAAGTCACGACACACCGCATCGACCACGGTGGTGGCCTGTCGCGGCACACCGACCTCAGTGACACCAGCGGAAGATGACGGAAGAGCCGCTGCCCTCGATGTATTATGCGCCACCGCGACATGGGAGTCGTCATTGCTCTCGTTTAGCCCCGGCAGGCCCCCACGGATGCCAAGACTCCCGGGCGAGGCGGAGGTGGACGGCGAGGATGAGTCAATAATGACTACATCATCGTCCGAGCCGCTCATTTCGCAACTCCGCACGCGCGGTTCTGCACAGGCGCCACACTGCGAGTAAGGTTACACTCCTGGTTCCTCTTCGCAGCCCGCAGGCGCTGTGAAGCGATGGGGTGGCGTCTGTACGCTTTTCGGAGGGCCTCGCGGGGGGCACGGGGGTGCGTGGGCGCGTAGGTGCAGAGAGCGATGGTTGGCGTACGGCGCACGAGAAAATTTCGGTGGTGGAGAAGCAACACGGCAACGCGAGCAAACGGCAGCCACAGCAACCCGTGATGCCAAATGGTTAAGGGGGAGTACGTGCGAAAAGACGTAGTTCACCTCACGAAATGCACAGCTCGGGACGGCTGCAGCTGTGGTGTCGACACACACGCGCACGCGCGCACAGAGAGAGAGGGGAATATTGGGAAAAGGGAGGTTTGTGGCAGCAGAAAGCGGAGAGGAGGGGCGCGGCCACGTGCGCCGAGCAGGCGCATGCGTTTGCGGCAGGTCAGAGAAAAAACACTGCTGAGTAGAGGAGCTTTAGTGGAGGTACCATACCTGACTTTCGTGGCAGCGCGAACGCAACGACCTCTCTTTCCCGTCTTTCCTCGAGCGGAAGCACCGAGGGACGCCCATACACCCTCGCCGCAGTGCGCCACTCATGCTTTCTTCTCTCCGAGGCGCTCCGTCAGTGGAGGGCGTCGCCTTCGTTCTTCTTTGCGGTACGTGCGTCATGTCTTACGCGTAGAGCAGTGGGCAGGGGGCGAGGTATCCGCTGATATGATGTGTGCAGACGGCAGCACACAGGGCTGCAGACAATCGTCCATGCGTATATGTGTGGAGGCGGTACTGAAGGAACGTAAGCACACAAAAAAAAAATACAGCCCCTCCCCCCTCCCTCATCAGCGGCGCACGTCCCTGCTGGCGAACGGTGTCGGTGCGTGCAGCGTAGGGGCCATGCTAGAGAGGGAGCTGTGATCATCTACCGCATTGCACGCATCACCATCGTTCTCGCCTGCGTATCGTGTGCGAAGAACGCAGTGAAGCACAGAACAAAGAATCGTGATGCGGGCATCAGCTTCCTCCTGTAGGAGTAGGCTACGGCTTGTGCGCTCTTCGTCACGGAGCGCAGACTGAGCATTCGCCAACTGCGCGGCCATCATATTGGCACCCGCAACGCGAACGGGAGCAGCTGCAGTCGCCAGTTGACACCGCAAAGACAAAGCAGAGCCACCACTCACTACAGCGAGCCGCGAGGCGCCTCCAATGAGAACGTGCAGACGCTCCACCTGTGCAGCGGTGCCATCATGGAGCTTGTGCTGCTCATTGCGTCGCACACTCAACCACGCGCGCGCTGCGGAGTTCATCTATCGGTGATGGCAGTTACCTGCCCATAGAAATTCGTTTTTTTTTGCGTTTCTAGCTCAAACGCGTTCATGAGGTGCCAATTGTGGAACAGCGAGAGGATGCGTTGGACATGCGCATGCATGTGTTTTTGGGTGGCTGTCCGGAGCTAGGGCCCTTTCGGCGGTATAGCCCCTGTCTTCTACAAGCACCGTCGTGTCTGTGCGCAAGTCTGAAGAAAGAAGAGGTCGGATAAGCAGCGGAATCGACATCGAGTTCCACCATGGGGCAGCAGCCACACCCCCACCACCACCACCACCACCCTCCCTCTCCACAGCCGTCATAATCCCTCCTTTTCTCCCCTCTCGACTGCAAAAGGCAGGGAAGGGAAGACGACGTGGGGGTGGGCATGAAAGGAAGGAGGGGGACAGAGGGAGGGGGAGAGCAGGGAAGACTGCGAAGCTAAAAAGATGCAGCTCATGACAAGCACAGGACCGTAGACTTGCCTATCTGTGTGTGCACTAATGCAGCTGTGCCATTTAAGCCGAGTCAAGCACGCGGTCGTATGCGCAGCTCACAGAGCCATGAAGCAAAACCTCCTCCCCTGCCCCGCGCATTTCCCAGTTGCCCTCTTTCCGAGTAAGAGAGAAACGGGCAGCGCCAGAAATCCACAGCAGACGAGGGAGGCAGGAAATGCATACGCATGCGCACCCGTACAAAAGAAAAAAATTACGTTTTTTTTTAATGCGTTCATCCCCCTAATACGGCGTGAGTTCACGCTGCCCGGCCTGTCACAGGCCCCAGCGCGTGGCGCGAAGCTGCAGAGGACCGCGTGACAGCAATGAGCCGACTCAGTCACCTGAGCGCGGTCTCTGCCTCGCAGCTGTCCTCACAGCCGCTCCCATTGTGCCAGTCGCCACCTGGTCCATCCCCCTCGCGGTGACCCGGACACTCCCCACGCGAGTGG
>NC_018253.1:1012621-1013358 GCF_000227135.1 Leishmania donovani | reverse complement strand
CCCCTGCCCCGCGCATTTCCCAGTTGCCCTCTTTCCGAGTAAGAGAGAAACGGGCAGCGCCAGAAATCCACAGCAGACGAGGGAGGCAGGAAATGCATACGCATGCGCACCCGTACAAAAGAAAAAAATTACGTTTTTTTTTAATGCGTTCATCCCCCTAATACGGCGTGAGTTCACGCTGCCCGGCCTGTCACAGGCCCCAGCGCGTGGCGCGAAGCTGCAGAGGACCGCGTGACAGCAATGAGCCGACTCAGTCACCTGAGCGCGGTCTCTGCCTCGCAGCTCGCCTCACAGCCGCTCCCATTGTGCCAGTCGCCACCTGGTCCATCCCCCTCGCGGTGACCCGGACACTCCCCACGCGAGTGGGCAGCGTGAGGGCCGGCGGTGAGGTACCTTCGAGTCACTCTGACACTTCGCCCATCACATGGATGGTGCAAGCGCATGCTCACGGTCGCAGGTCGCTCCGACACAGCGCCACCCAGGGCCGGACCGCTGGCATCAGCAGTGATACATCGCTCTGACTGCCCCATGACACTGGTACGTGACCCTGTCATCACCAGAGGTGGTTCGGCAGGCTTAGAGAGTCGGGGGGAGGGGAGGGGGGAGCTGTTTGGCCTCAGCACCTAGGGTGGTGGTACTGGACCCTGAGATACCACCGCGCACTGAGGAGTGTGTCGCCCCTTGCCCCGACCCTTTATCCGGTGCGGACGCGAAAAGCATGAGAAAGAAGAAAAAGA
>NC_018253.1:1002812-1012522 GCF_000227135.1 Leishmania donovani | reverse complement strand
ATGGATGGTGCAAGCGCATGCTCACGGTCGCAGGTCGCTCCGACACAGCGCCACCCAGGGCCGGACCGCTGGCATCAGCAGTGATACATCGCTCTGACTGCCCCATGACACTGGTACGTGACCCTGTCATCACCAGAGGTGGTTCGGCAGGCTTAGAGAGTCGGGGGGAGGGGAGGGGGGAGCTGTTTGGCCTCAGCACCTAGGGTGGTGGTACTGGACCCTGAGATACCACCGCGCACTGAGGAGTGTGTCGCCCCTTGCCCCGACCCTTTATCCGGTGCGGACGCGAAAAGCATGAGAAAGAAGAAAAAGAAGCCGGGGAAGAGCCACTCATCAGGCTGTCGACGTCCCTCAGTCGGTGGCGACACCGAGACACACCCTCGCCGACGAACATAGGGGTTGCTCGCCCGTAATAAGCATTAAAGAAAAGTGCCTGAGCGACAACAGCAACGAAGCGAAAGAATCGGGAGGCAGTGCTGTGCGCTCGCAGCACCTCGAAAACTCTCGCACATGAACAAACAGTGAAGCACCTCGTCCACATGCGCAAATCTCTGTGGAGAGGCACTCACTGTCTCGCCCCTCCCCCTTCCTCTCGCTCAGCCTCCTCGTCTCGGGAGGGACGGAGGAGGAGGTCTTGTCTACGCACTAGGTGGCATCGCAATCAACTCCTTGCGCACAAAGACATAGTGGAGAATGTCGCGGGCGATGTAAACCCACACCAGCACCGCAGCAACTGCCAGAAGATACATGGGCCACAGCAGAGAGGCGTGCGCTGTGTAGAGGATATCCCTGCTGTCCCCCAGCACAAACCGAACAAACTGCTGCAGCTGCAGGAGACCAACCACGCAGGCGATCACGAGCACATCTGCGGCGCACCACGAGGCCAGGAAAGCGCATCTGGGGTAGAGCGCCACGTAGAGGCACGGCGCGATGAGGATCGTGAAGACAGCAACCGCCAAAATGTCGAGCGCGTCATCTCGGCCGCCCAGACTGCTCAGGCGCCACAGTGTAAGTGATTTGCTTGGCGGCGTCAGAAGCCGAGCGAAGCCTCCGACCGTGTACCGAAACGTTGGTAAAATCCAGGCAGGGATGCTGCACGCGATCATAAACACCAACGGAATGCAAAGGGCGGGACCGGCAAATCGTCTCCAGCAAGAAGTGCGATGCTCTCCCGATTGAAGTTGCACAGAGGCGCCGCCTCGGGGCAAGCTGTTGCCGGTCATCGATGGAGCTGACCCTTGTTGCTCTACCGGGGAGGCTGTCACGGGCTCCCCTTGAGCGCTACCAAGGGTGGAGTGGGCGCCAGTGTCCTCCACTGGAGCATCGTCACGCCGCAGGGTCGTCCCTGCTCGCCACAGCAGCGTGGCGTAGTTGCCCAGCGCAATCGACACAATCGTAGCATACATAAATATGTAGAACGACCGATGAACCCGCACATCCGCGATAGAGGGGATCTCGAGTCCTGACACCATCACCATGAGCGCGAAGGTGTCGATAAGGGAGAGCTTACCGATACAGTCGATCAGCTTGAGAGCGCGGCTGGAGGGACGGTGAGCCCACACAGTGAAGAAGAGTATGCTAAGCAGCTTCACGTAGGGGTAAATGCCACTGAATACAAGCACGCACACGGACAGCGGAAAGAGTCCCGCCTGCCACAGGTCCGTGACGGTATTTGACAGGGAGAAGGCGTACGTGCGCAGTTCGTCGCCAAGAACGACCGTGGCCCCTGTCATCGTGTTGCTTGCGGAAAATAGCAGCAGGCAGGCAACAACGCTGACAATCAGGAATACGTCCTCTGCCACGATGCGAAACGTGGACAATGGCGCGCCTGTGACGCTGTTCAGAACAGGCTGCTCTCGGTGTCGCCGCACATTTCGAGCCACAAGCAGCACACCAAAAACCCCTCCGACACAGCTGATAAGGATCAAAGGGAGCCGGAGCGGTGAGTCGCGCACAACTGTATTTTCTCCAAAGGAGAACGTCAGTGTACCGTTAGCGGTGCGATTGTCGTGTGGACCACTGCCCGCAGACCCCGCCAACGCGGCTAGGACGGTGGCGATTTTTGCATTGATGAGTTTCTCAACCTCGGGGGCAGCTAGATGTGTCAACAGATTGCCGAGTCCGTCACTGTTCGCCTGGATTCTCAGGTTTTCAATGGTCACGCCAGGTTGGAGGTAGATGGTGACCCAGTTTGCACTGGAAGCCGCGATGCTCACATCTACATCGAGCGTTGCAAAAACAGTCTGTGAAGTGTTCAGCCCCGCCACGAGGCCCTTGATCTCTCCCGGCAACCCATACACAGGCAATGGTTGAGGCACGACACCCTGAATGTATGCGTCCACCAGCCCTTGGGCCCAATCGACCGCAGACTCACCCACAGGAGTAGGCACCAGATCGCCAGTGAATCCAGCATGTGCGCCACCAACGTGAGAAATCAGAATACTGATGCGCTGCGGTTGAGATCCCACAAAGAACCGGATGCTGCCAATACGCACTCGATTTGCGATGGACATCAGCGCACGTATCAGCGGTGATTCACTGACTGGAACAATCGTGCGGCCTTCGTCTTTCCGTTCGGGGGTATAGGGGTATGTGTTATTCATGATGATGGACTCTCCCCGAGGCACCATCACCTTGCACACGTAATCGCTGGCATGATTATTCACGTACGTCTTCGCCTGTGCCAGGATGAGATCAATCAGGCTGCTTGGAGGATCGGCGTGGAGATCCACCACCGAGACGTTCACGTGACAATCCGTGATAGAGGACGCGTTCGTGATGCACATATCAGGCGAGTCGGGTTTCTCGATCGTGCGCGCGAGTCGCACCTCACCTGGGTTCACCACCACATCGGCCCACACAACACCCGAGTAGGCGAACGCCGTCAAATTTGTGCGGCAGCGGATGTTGCCACCGTCAGTGATGGCAGCGTACGACCTGGTGGGCATCCAGCTGGTGCCGAAGCCGCGCATATAAACATCGAAGCACGTGAGATTGAAGGCATTGACTCCCAAGAGGCTCTCGTTAAAGCTTGGGATCGACACATTCGTGAAGTTCAGCGTGCTCAGGAAGAGCACCGTCGACAGGCATTGGCTGTACGGCATCATGTTTTCGTTGTCGACCTCGTCTCGGTGCTCGAGATGCTGGCGCTGCAGATCAATAAATCAGCGTTGTAGGTGCGGGTATGCCCGTGGGTGTGCTAAGTGCGGGCTCGAGTACTCGCTGGAAATGGAACCGCAGTTGCCCCCTAGGAGAGGAAAGAGGGAGAACAAGTAGTGACGACGGAGGCCGGGAGCAGAGGAGAACAGAGATGGCGAAAGGGGTAGCTTTTAGCACAAGCGCGCATACACACACGCACACACGAACACGGAAGAACTGGGCCGAGGCGGGAACACGGAAAGCAGCAGCAGGGGTATACAGGCGAACAGTCGAAGACGAGCGATGAGGCGAGACACACCGAGAGCAGCGGACACGCGGTGAAACGAAATGAGAGGGAAAAAATGAAAGCGATGCTGATGCACGGAAGAAGGCAGTAGCGGCGGCGGCGGCAGGAGAAACTCGGCGCCGAGGCAACCACCACGTCTTAATAAGCGGAAACTAAGGGGGCTTTGCTGTTTGAAAAACGTGCTGCAGCTGCCGATGTGCGCAAGCAGATATGCAGTAAAAATCAAAGCCGTGAGCGCGCGAGAAACGAAAGGAAGATTTGAAAATGAGCCGGTCTATGATGCAGATGATGATAGCTGATGAATGCGTGAGCAGCTGGAGATTGGGGGGCCACAGGGCACGTTCGCGTGGGTATATATGTCGGTTGGTTGAGAGAAATGGAGGATGGGGAGGCGTTGCCGAGGGCCGAGAGAGCGCGGGAAATGGTAAGAGGTGAGCAACAGGGCGCAAGAGTATGCGGGGCGCGGGCAAAACTAGAACACCAAGGTCCGGCAAGGCGGGGACGTCGGGGACAGGAAGGCAGCACCGATGCGTAAAGAAAGATGCGTAAAGGCGAGTCGTCCGCGCTGAGCGTCCAACCGAACGCGGACAAAAACAGCGCCGCCTGGCGAAGCAAGGAGAAGGGAGAAGGAGAACAGGTTCGGCTTCCAGTCGATGTCAGCAGTGGCGCTGCTGACGTACCGCCCCCCCCCCCTCCCCTCTCTGTTGCCCCACGAGATCTGTTCAACTTACCTGCAGCTCCTGCCGAGATCATGGTGAGGAAGCGATGCCATGTTGAGGTCGTTTGGACCCGTGACGGTTCCCCTACGGCACGTCCGGAGAAGCGCCTTTCTCGCCTGCCTTCTCGATGCGCGATCGTTTTCTGTTTGCGCTTTCCCTCGTTAGCACGAGGCCTTCATGCCAGATCAGGGTGCGGTTCGCTTTACACACACACCGAGAGACAGACACACACAGCATCTCCACGAGGAGTGGCAGCGATAAAGAGCACACACCGTTAGCCGAGGTGGCTTTACACGAAGAGAGAAAAAAGGAGAGAGACACCACACTCATCCGCAGGTGTGCACGTGACGGCGACGGAAACATCAGACTGACACCAGTGCAAGTACGCAAGCAGGACCACTACACCGTGAAGGTGAACTGGAAAGGAAGGTAGTGGTGGCGTTCGTGCAGGTGGCAGAGCAAGCGGCGTCGACAGAGAGAGAGAGAGATCGGGTGGCCGCGCTGTGCCTGCGTATCAGTTTCGTTTGAGCCGCCCTTTTTACGCCCGATGCACACGGCGCAGATGCGCGTGACCGAACGTGGCCGGGCATTTCGCTGACAGACACATACACACACCCTCGACTTTGGTGAAGCACAGCCCCTCATCGCCGGACCGCCGCTGATTACACTTCGCGTCGCACCGTACAGCAACGTCAGCACTCGAAAGTGGAAGGACAGCACACATCGCGCGGAGGAAAAGACACATGACGGCATCAATGCCTCTTCTTTCCCTGTTTCGGCTGCCGCTGCTTCTTCGTCTGTTCTGCGCGTTGGCGCCGCTGCTTTAGGCTGGCACTGCCAATGCTGGAGGAAGGTCGCAGCACTCGCGAAGCTGCCTCGCGCATCTTGGTCACATCCTCAGCCTGGACGGCAGACTTGCGATGCAGTCTGTTTGCGTACGCGACTGCCGCCTTCACGTTCGCCTTGCTGTTCTGCTTCTGGCGAAGAAGCAAAATGCGCCTCGAGACGTTCTCCTCCAGCACGACAGGGCTCGCCTCCTTCACCTCCAGCAGGCGCGTCGCTTCGGATTGCAACCGATCCTCTTCATCGTGCGCGAATTTGGCAAGACGCCGCCCCTCTTCAAGAGAGACGGTACGACCTGCCGGGAGCGCCAGGCGTGGCTGCAGCAGCTGCTGGCGATGCACCTGCTTGGCAGCAATGGAAGACATGATGACTAGTAAAGAAGCAAGACAGAGAAAGCTTGCGCGTGTGCTCGACCTTGCGGTCTGACGCGGCGCGGAGTCGAGAAGACGTGCACCCCATCAACAGGAAGCAGAAAGGGCGAAAGTGGCGCACATGATGCGAGAGAGAGAAGTAGTGAGGCAAAGAGGGGTAGTAATGCCGCTCTTACATGCTACTCATGATGTGCAGTTGGTGCCGGCGCGTCGTTTCCGATCATCCTCCTTGCGCGCCGCTGTGGGGACATCGTAGCGTCCCGCTTGACGGCAGACAGCCGCACCCCTGCCAGTGATGCCGACACCGCAGGTGTCAAATGGGAGGCAGCTCCCTATTGGCTGTTTGGTTTCTGTCACGAGGCCTGTTGTGCCGCCACCGCCTCCACCGCTACCACCGTCATCGCCACCGCTTCGTCTTGACTGGGGGTTGGCCTCGTCTGCAACTCCTATGCCCTTTTGGGGGTTAGCTTTCACACTGAAGAGTGTGCGACAGGCGGAAGGAGGGGGGAGGAGGGCGGCAGCCAAGGAATGAAGGGACACGCAGATAGAGGATACAGGAGTAGGGAGCAGAGAGAGAAGCAAAGAAGCGAACAAGAGAAAAGAATAATCATGGCGAGGCAGTGCCAACAAGAAAGAAGACGGACAGACGGTGGACACTGCGGGCGGGCAACAGGGACGGCATAGAAGGCGTGGGAGAACGAAAGCGTGGTGCACCGCCGTAAAGGGCATGGCTCGAAGAAATGTATGCATATATAGTTATAGATGTATATGTAGATAGGCACGCGCTGCTCAGCCAGCTTGGGTTACAACGAGAGAACGAGTGGGCGGAGTAGGGAGGCGAGTCAGCAGAGGAGAATAAAAAAAAAAAACAAAGAGGAATACCGGACGAGAGAAGAAACGGACGTGCGCTGCCATTCGATGTGTGTCTGCCAGCTCCCATTGACTTGCCGATGCCCCACGTGGGTGCGTGCGTACCACTGCGCGCACACAGGCGCAGACAAGCCTCATATGCAACGCACCAGCACACGGCGGCGACGGAGACATGGGGACTGGAGTCACACAACAAGCAGCAGGCAAGAAGCGAGGAGGAGAGCGGGGAATGAGAGGTGAAGGGTACAAAGGAATGGGGAGGGGAGGGAGGGGGGGGAAGAGATGGAGGGAGGGGGAGGGGGAGGGGGCAAGATTAAGGGCAGACAGGTGAGAGTACAACTCAAACGATAGAGAGAGAGAGACGAGAGGCAAATGGAGGGTAGGCAACAGTGAGCTGAGAATAGAAGAAGATAAAAAACGCTCGTTCCCCACGGACATCTGCAGACGGCGTGATGGCCGTACGCCAGCACACCTCCGTGCGATCTGCGAAGATGTTGCCCGCACATGCATATGCACCTCTTGTCGGAAAAGCGCGAGGACCCCACCAGGCAGCGCTGGGGTCCCTCAGCCACCCTTACTCCGCGAGTTGGCGGTAGCCACTCATAACTAAATCGATTACTTCCTGAAAGGGTACCTCTGCATCTGGAAACGCCCAGAGCAGCTCTGCCAAGCCATTCTCGAGATGGTCAGTATTGTCACTGCGGCAGGCGACCAGAACGCGTACTTGGAAGAGAAGCTCGGCATTGTGCGACAGAAGGCGCGTGAGTCTGGCACCCACTGCTGTGCCTTTGCGGACAAGGAACAGACGCTCTAGCCGTTGACGCGCCGTGGCAGCGTCTCCATCCGCATCCGCTGCGGATGCGTGACCGTCGGGCGCGGATGACGCGGCAGGCGGGCGCGGCGGAGAAGACGTCGTCAACGCGTCCTTTTCCGGGTACACCGGAATGGCGTACTTGAGCACGTACGCGGTGATCGGCGAGGTCAGGCGGACAAGAGCGTCGTAGGCGGTGGCCCTGTTTGCCTCGTGCTTCGTAAGACACGCCTCAATCACGTCGGCCAGTGCAGTGCCGTAGACGGAGCTCGTGTACGCACGAAACTGCGGCATCGGATCGCGGTGCAGGACCTCGCGAAACAGCTGCTGGTCTGTCATCATCCGCTTCCAGAACGGACGATGCAGGGAAAGCAGCTCGTAGAACATGGTGCCTGCAGAAAAGATGTCCGTCTTGGTGCTGTACGCCTCGCCAGCGGCGATCTCAGGTGAAATGTACGTCGGCGTCCCCACGCGCGTCTTGACCAGCTGCCGCGTCGCCTCAAGTGAGCGCACAAGACCATAGTCGCCCACCATTGCCTTGTCCGGCACCCCGCTCTTCTGAAGCGTCAGAAACACATTACCCGGCTTGATATCGCGGTGGATAAGTCGGCGTGAGTGGCTGTAGTTGAGGGCAGAGAAGACTTGCGCCATGATGCGCACCGCAACGTCAACAGGGGGAAGGCGGTGAGCCTTGATACACTGCGCAATGAACCCGTGCAGGTCTCCACCTTCGCAGTACTTCATGGCCAGGCAATAGCAGCCGAAGAACTTCCCGCGTGCCGCCTCCACCCAAGCGCCAATATAGGCGACAATGTACGGATGGTCCATTGAGCTCAGCGTCGCCACCTCTCGATTCATGGCGGCAACATCCTCCTCGGTGCAGAGCCCTCGCCGCATCACCTTGACGACGCACTCCGCTGGGAACGTGAAGTTGTGCTTTGGATTCGTTGCCAACTTGGTGCGAACAGCCAAATACACTTCGCCGAAGCCACCGCTGCCGATGAGGCGGTCGAGGTGAAGCTCGCGGCCGATGATCTTCGGCGGATCCGTGACAGGGGTCGCCATACCTGCACCTTGCTGATGCAGGCAACCTTTTGACGTTGATTTCTTCTGTGAGCGAAGATGCTCCACGGCTGAAGCCCTCTCGCACCCGACACGTTGACGGCGGAAATGGCGGAGAGGTAAAAGCGCAAGGAAATCGTTAAACCAAAAGAAGAAAGGCGGCTTTGAGAGAAGCCCCCGCCCTGGTCTATGTGTGTGTGTGTATGTGCGTGTTGCAGGCACGTGTGAACGCGTCGCATTGGTATGAGAGGCGGAGGAAGAGACAGAGGGTAGCGGTGATGAAGGCCACAGCATAGTTTTGCGTGCGCCGCAGACGGGGATAGAGGGCAGGGGGGTGAAGAAGAGATTTACTCCCGGCATGCGAAGGAGGCTGCTCGGCAGCAGCGGTGCATCTACCCCTACTCTTTCTATCTCGATGAAGTGAGCGACAAGGGCTCTGCAAGCAAAGCCGTTGAAGATGCGCCTCTATGAAGTGCACGTCGCGTTTCTGTCAGCGCACCATCGCCGGCTCTCCTCACTCTCCTTCCACTTTCTATTTCTTTACGTGTCCATCCATCTATATATGCGTGAGCTCGGGTGAAGGAGAGCACGCCTCCGCTAATCTCCCCCTCATCCGTGTAAAGGTGGCGTGTGCCGATGCTTCCGTGGACGTCAGGGTGCCTGCCTGCTCCATCGCTTCCTCCTCCACGATGCTCGCCATCCATTGATTAGGTAGCCGTGGACTGAGTACGCCGTGGCACACGCAAGGCACAAGCACAGAAGCGATGGCCATTCACTCAGCAGAGAAAGAAAGAAAATATCTATGAAGAGAGGCCCATGCAAATCCTGTAGCTTTTCGCGCTCTCCCGACTCACGCGTTCTCCCTCTCGCTCTGGCCACTTCCCCTCCCCCCCCCCCACCCGCAAGCCTTATCGCAATCCTTTTCGACGGAGCCGTGTGTACAACGACCACTTCACATGGAATGCTTTCTGTTCATTCCTTTTGCACCGATCGCACAGAGGAGGCAGTGGCAGCGAGATACAAGCCAAGAATCGACAGAGGGAAGCATCGCGACAAGGGGTAAAATTACGACAGGTACGCTTATCTTCGATACCGCTATTCGGGTGTGCAGGAGGGGAGCAAGACAAGCGTAGGCACACACAACTTTACTGGATTCCTGAGCCGGTCTAGGCAGCTCTGACACAGCAGAAATTCTCCTCTTTATCGCTCTATCGGTTGCTAGTGACTTCTATGAAAGGCATCTACCCACACTTTCCCACATCCATGCCGGCGGGCACCGTATACAACCTCGTCAGTGCCCTCACCCACACGCCATCCACTCCACGCAGATAGGCCGCTCACCGACATTCGACCACATACAACAACAGCCCTGAAATGCCATGTTTGTCTACAGCGTGCCGTTATGAACAACAAGTCCGCAAGCGTACGCGCGCACAACCACAGCTCACCACACCTCTGTCGCACCGCGGCCCCATCCGGGTCGTCACGGACGAGCCGGCCTGTCGTCGAACTGGGTCACGCGTCTAACAGACTCTGCCCGTCCCTCCTCGCCCCCTCCTCGCATACCTGCCGCGCGGTCGGCGCCACAC
>NC_018253.1:1001591-1002713 GCF_000227135.1 Leishmania donovani | reverse complement strand
AAGAGCCAAACAGGCACAAAGAGGCTTCTTCGAAACACGTCACTCCCAACAACAAGTTCGCAAGCGTACGCGCGCACAACCACAGCTCACCACACCTCTGTCGCACCGCGGCCCCATCCGGGTCGTCACGGACGAGCCGGCCTGTCGTCGAACTGGGTCACGCGTCTAACAGACTCTGCCCGTCCCTCCTCGCCCCCTCCTCGCATACCTGCCGCGCGGTCGGCGCCACACGGACCTCGGGGGGGAGGGGGGGGGCGCATGCCTTGGATCCAAGCCAGCCGCGTCCAGCCCCCTGCTCCGCGGCGGAAGCAGCGGCGTCTATATCGTGTGGCCAAACAGGCGGTGGTCTAGCCGCGTGCCGGACGGGCCCGAGAAGGAAGCTCGTCAGCTGCAGGCCACGGCCCTCTGAGGGCCTGCACACGCTGCCTGTGTGCCGTGCTTCTCCCTCCATGGCTTCCAGCCACGGCAGACAAACAGTACCCTGCGGCGACTCTCCACGTCGGAGTCTGCAGGACCCGACGGTGCAGTTCGGGGCGCTCTCGTCGGGCTTCCCGCGCATGTCGCACGCACGCACTCTTGGGGGCTGGTTCATATGCACCCCCTCGCGTCTCTTGCGTCTATCACGCGTGCGCCCCTCCCCTCTGCATGCCGTGCTTCCATGCGATGCACCATGCGAGCTGTGGTCGGCGGCGCCTGCGCACAGACAGCCCCTGGCACGCCCTCCCCTGAGGGGTCGTACAGGGAGGCAGCGCTGGACACTCGGCGGGGCAGGCGCACGCGCCGCGAGTGAGACGAGGCGCGCTCTCAGCCTCGACCCATCCGCCAACCTCGCCTCGCATGCCGGGCACAACGCCAGGCCGGACCCCCTCACAGCAAGCACAGGCGGGGGCGGGGGAGGGGCACGCCACAACGCGAGCGCAGTGACAGGCAGCACACCGTCTTCACGCCACGCTGCCGCTGCGAGTCACCCGTCCTCTTCGAAAACGCGAAAGCAGTTGTCTGCGTACACGCACACACAGACGCAGACGGGAAGAGAGAGATAGAAGGGGGAGAGGGCTGTGCGCGCAACTTCGCGGTGCTCACTCACTTGCAAAGGCGGACATGCAAACCAGCGCAAGAGGG
>NC_018253.1:991345-1001492 GCF_000227135.1 Leishmania donovani | reverse complement strand
ATCCGCCAACCCCGCCTCGCATGCCGGGCACAACGCCAGGCCGGACCCCCTCACAGCAAGCACAGGCGGGGGCGGGGGAGGGGCACGCCACAACGCGAGCGCAGTGACAGGCAGCACACCGTCTTCACGCCACGCTGCCGCTGCGAGTCACCCGTCCTCTTCGAAAACGCGAAAGCAGTTGTCTGCGTACACGCACACACAGACGCAGACGGGAAGAGAGAGATAGAAGGGGGAGAGGGCTGTGCGCGCAACTTCGCGGTGCTCACTCACTTGCAAAGGCGGACATGCAAACCAGCGCAAGAGGGCAGGGGGACATGCGCCGCCATGAGTGGTGGTGTACGCTGCATCACGTGGAGAGCACCCGAGGAGGACGAGAAGAGATCCTCCGCGAACGTGAGAGGAACGCACACGCACTCAAGCAAGGGAAACAAAGTACGAAAGCAAAAGAATATACGCGGATATGGGCACACAAAGAAGCACAGACACCTAAGCAGGTGCGCACACGCGTGCGCAGGTAACAAAAGGTAAGGAGTGTGCGAAGGGCACAAACCCATCTAGATGAGGTTCAGGTTCGCGGCTATATTTTGGTGCATTACCACGGTGGGCTGGCTCGCAATCTTCGTCGTTGGCGAGTCAGTGAGGGAGCCTGGTGACACGAACCCTTCGCACTTCTCGGTGCCGCAGTTGCACTGGAACCCAGGCATGGTGGAGTCCATGAACTGCCGGTAGTCCATTGTCAGCTCCTCGCCTTTTGGAATGTTGCGCAGCGCCACGACGTCAAGCGACCGCATCGGCGCAAAGGACATGTTGGGCTCGCAGGAGTGGTTGAAGGCACGCCACTGGGCTGGGTCGTGGTCCCACAGCGCGTAGTAGTGCCCGTCGCGCCCGACTGGCCAGGCGTTGTGCTGGAAGTCCACGTAGTCCGCCTTTGAAAAGTGCTGTCGCGCGTACGGCTTTGTGCACAGCCGCACGGGACGGCACTCGTCCTGGAAGATGATCGTGCCAACGCTGATGTCCTCCGCCGCGCGCAGGTGGTAACCGCGCACCGGGTCAAATCGACGGACGTACAAGAGCCGCTGCTGCTGGCAGCGGGTAATCGCCTCACGGATCTGCAGCATGGCAAACTCGCGCTGCTGAAAGCCCTTGTTGAGTCGCAATATCCAATCTGCCGACCCCTCCTGGCCGTACGGGTACATGATGCCGCAGTTGGGGTTGATCTCGAGAAAGACAACTCTGTTGTTGTTCTGGCGGTCAATGCGGACGTCGATGCGGCCGTAACCGATGCCGCCCATCATGCGCTTGAAGGCGCAGCGGGCGATGTCGATCATGTTCTGCAACGCCGGATCCTCCTGGGGCACCTGCGTCCACTGCATCCCCTCGTACGAGGCCCACTTGAGCTGAAAGTGCTTGAAGTCCTCGCCTTCAGGGAAGGCGACCTGCACCGGCGGGAACACCCGCACCCCCTCCGGCTGGGTAGAGTCGCTGCAGGCGAGAATCGTCGCCTCGTCGCCGCTGACAAACTCCTCGACCAGCGCAAACTGGTATTCTGCCATGAAGCGTGTCGCCCGGTCCACCAGCTGCGCCATGTCGTGCACTTTGCAGCTCTTGTCCATCCCGACACTGCTGTAGCCGGAGATGTGCTTGATGATGCAAGGGAACTGAAGATCACCGCACAGCCTCTCGATGTCAGCGCCCGGCTCCAGCACGACGTAGTTGGCGGTCGCGATGTTGTAGTAGTACGCCACCAGCTTCATATCCGGCTTCGACATCTCGTAGTACTTGGATATGGCCCCGGTGTACGGTACCTTGAACTCCTCCAGCGCCTCCACCACCTCAACGCCGGCGCGGTCCTCGTCCTTAGCGCCATCGCACTGGTTGTAGAAGACGTCGAACTTGCCGGACATGACGAGCTGCCGTATCTGGCGGTACGTGGTTGCCTTCTTGATCAGCTCGAGGTGGAATGTGCACTGCGCATCCTCGGAGCAGAAGTAGTTCTGCGGGGTCTGTATCAGATCGCCTTCGTAAGCCCTCAGTTCGCTGTCAGAGCCCTCGTAGGAGCACGCCAGCACGCACACACGGATCGGCTTCGCAAGCGCATCCGTCATTTTGCCTGGTGTCGCACAGCCCTCCTGTTGAGAGGGCAGAAACGAGGCAGAATCGAGAACGACGGGGACGAGCGGGTCTTTGGCGGATGCCAGCACGTGTGTACAGCAGTGGCAGATGTGGGGTGAAGAGCGCGTGTGTGGAGCGTGGGCGTGCGCGGTGGAACAGCTGAGCGGTGAATGCGATTTTAATGCGCTCCAGCGACAGCACGGGCGCCAAGAGAGGAGTACAGCGCTACGAAAACATGTGAACCAGAGGACAGCAGTGTGGGAAAGAGACAGCGGTTGTGTTGGCAGCAAGAAAAAGCAGGGGCGAGTGCGTGCACGCGTCGCCACCGCCGCGCGCGCACAAAAACACAGACTGAGAGAAACACATGCAATGCTCTGCTTGAACGATGAGAGAACAGGCTCAGCAGCCAGCCTTCTGGCGACGGCTGCAGTGGTGTTCCCGCCAACCGATAGGGCCGTCGGGGAAGAGGGGGGGGGGATGAGCCGGCCGCACGTCTCTTGCATCCAACATGCGGAGAGCTGCACGCGCACGCACTCGATGGAAGGGAGCACTGCAATACCAGCACAGGGGGAGGAAGGGGCACACAAAGACATCTTTCCAAGAGCGAGCGACGCACTGCGCTTCATTCCTTAAGATGATACGCTGCGGAGCATGAAGGAAATAAAAGCAAGATGAGAGCGGTGCCACAACGGCGTTGCAGTCGACATAGACAGACCGACAGAGCAAGCCGGAGGGGGACACTGACTGTGCCATGCTAACGATCCGGTGTGTTCCCTTAGAGAGCCATGCGCACGCTATTTAATGCATCGCTACCTGGCACACCTCCCTGCCCTCCCCCTCCCTCGCTCTCGTGGGCCTGCCCAGTTCGTGGGAATGTGATTCTCCGCATTGTTTGCGCATCAGATGAACGGCTGTGGCTGTGGCGGCGCGAGCCTTTCCCAAGGCTCAGGTACGGAGGGAAGCGCGAGGTGCGAAGAAGCAGAATCCGCCAGAGACGCCACGGTGACGAGGCTGTGATGCCAAATGGCAAGGAGCACACATATACACACATCGCCACACCGACGGACAGCATCACGCCATCGACACGGCGGCGCTCTTCTACTTATCCTCGGTCGATACGCACGGCATGATAGTGAGAAACGCGAGCGTGTGCACGCGACATCCATCGCACGCTACGCTCCCTTCTTCGCCTTTGAGCAGGATCGCGCCGAAACATGATCACTGCTGGCCGCTTCGCCGCCGTCTTGTGCGCCCGTTACTTCCTCAGGAGACTGACGAGTTGGTCGGATAATGCGACGCATTGGCAGAAAGACATGGGCAATAAGGTAGTGCAGCATAACGATGAACACGACACCAGGGATGACGTACTCACGCAAGCACATCATCCAGTATGGTTCGCCTTCGTACACAAGGGTCGAGGTGCGCGGCGGCATGGCAAGGCGGAGCGCACTGCGCACAGTACGTGAGTTCCAAAAACTAAGCTGATGAAAGGAACACAAGAAGCGCTACCGTGCTCGCACTGTCAGGCCTCGTGGATGTGAGTACACGTGCGGTGAGGTCCCTGAGGAGATGCAAGCACGGTGCGGGTGATGTCGTGGTTATCGGTGACGGTGGAGAGAGACATGGGAGGCTGTCAAATAAGGGCGGTTCAAGGTGGTGGACCCGCAGAGGGCTGACGACGCTCTCCAGGTGAGAGAGTGTTCAAAAAGGTCGGTTGTGTCGTCCGCAGAGCTTTCACATCGGTTCATGCGCCGTGAATACATGATCTTTACAGGTTTTCCTCCGCTGTGTGCTGAACAGGCGCAGCCCTTCCACTCTTGCACATTATGTGTACATACATATAGGTGTGTGTGTGTGTGTGTATGTGTGTTTCGTCTGCATCCTTGCGCGCTGACAAGCACTGACAAAGTAAGAGAAAAATAGCGTCAACGGAGAGACCATATGCACAGGTTTGTCGTGTGAGCTTCCGTATACGCGCGTGGGTGCGAGTCTGATGCGCCTTTCCGAGCACGGTGGCATCCGAAACGCCAAGAGGCGTGCACCACGTAAGTGTGTCCTTGCACCCCCACCACCACCAGATTCGCAGAGGAGCACACCTCCGTCGCGCTTCTACCAGGTCTGGTGGTGCTTGTACGTCTCAGCACACGCCGGCTTCCATGAGCGCGCACATACACAGAGAAACTAGAAATATATACAAAACAAGCTAGACAAAGAAAGATAGACGCGCGCAGCCACCGTCGTTGGCAAGACAGACAGAACGCTAGCAAAGTAGTGGTGAAGAGAAACGCGAAGCAGACACACACGCGCGGCAGGCAACGTTGATGGTGGAGCGAGGCAAAGGTGGGAAGGGCTCAGACTTAGAAAGGGAATGAGAGCAAAACCTGTGTAAGACTTCGGCTGCAGCCCTCACCGCCTTCACAGATGCACGGATGCACAGAAAAGAGAAGCAGGATAGCATAAAATGCTGCCGCGCAGCCAAAGACGCGAACTGCGCGCGTGTATCGCCGCATCGTGCCCTGTAAGGAGCACAAAACGACACGCGCGACTTTGGAAGAGAAAGCAAGAGAGAAAGCAGGAAGAGCACCCTGCGATAGCCGCATCCAGACGCCGACTCTTTCCTGTCCCGATGCCCCTCTCGCACCTGGCTCTCCGCTCACAGCCGCGGGGAGTGCGCCACGCGCCCACCTACTACCATAGCCGCCCCTAGAAGGCATACAGACAGTGTTCACCACCGGCACACACCCGCATGCAAAGGCAAGATAAAGACCGCACCGTCGTGCTAAAGTGGGCCTTCGCCACAACACCGAATTCCTTCGGCGGGTGATGCTATGAAGAGGAAGCGCGCAGCTTCGTGGCGAAGTGCCACCGCTCCTCAGGCACTCATTTCACACACACAGGCACGCACTCACAGCTTTTCAGGTCTTGATTGGCCTTCGCCTTATCAGTTCGTTTTCTCCTGCTGCGCCACAGCCGGCGGCGGCCTTTCAGCTCTGGTGGAGGTAGTTGGGGACGTAATCGCCGATGATCGCGACAGCGAACTCGGTGCGGGCACTCTTGTCCGACTTGAGCTTCACGACAACCTCCGTCTTCCTCGGATTCTTCGCGAGCACCTCGTGGACCTCGCGCAGGATCCACTTGCGCAGTGGCAGACCGTCCTCCTGCGGATTGTCATTGACGCCGTCAAACTGGTTGAGCAGGTAGACGTCGTCCATGTACGACGGCTTCATAATACTCTCGCGTGGAATCTCAACCTTGACGGTCGTAACCATTTTCACTGGCGAAAAAAAGAGAAGCGGGCGAGTTGCCGCCAACGTGCGCGAATGGCGGGGGGGGGGGGTACACGGGAGAGAACACGCGACAGCCGAACGCCGCCCTTTCAGGGTGTTATCGCGCTTTTTTTGAGTGCAGACGGGGTCGTCACGCGTGTGCAATGATGTGTGCGTGCGCGCGTGGTAGAGCCTTGACGAGAGTGTACGACAGCTGGCGACGACGAGGACGAAGGAGAGAAAGAGAAAGAAATCGGAAAGGGTGAGAGGTGGAAGTGAAGCAAAAAGCGGCGAATGAGGAGAGCAGTGCTGTGGTCGCGGTCGTCGTTGTTGGTAAAGCGTTCGAAGGAGTGGCAGCGGCGACAGAAGAAGAGGAAGAGAGAGAGAGCGTCGATCTGTATGGACGCATCCGTGTGAAGGTGGCGATGGAGAGCAGGGCGCCAGCGGCAAGGCGAAAAGGGAGGCACGATGTGTCGGTGAGAAGTGGAGCAGCAAGGCAGGAGACGCGGAGTTCGCAGAGGAGGGAAGAGGCGGTGGCGGGCGAGGCACAGAGGACGGGGAGAGAGGGGCAAGACACGGTATCACGCATGGAGGTAAGGCGGCGGGTGAAGCGGAAGAGAAGAGGAGGATGAGGCGCGCACGCGCCGTTTACGTTCCCTTCTCCATTCTTTCGCATAATCAGCTTTGCTTTCATTTGATGTGCGCGCGTGTGTGTGTCTCGCCGCCGCGCTCGTTCAGTGGCGCGCACCACACCCGACGGGGTTGGGCTTGCGTGTGGTGCGCAAGAGCCATGCGAGAGTGCAGAGAAGAGAGACAAAAAGCCGAGCCCACGGCTCCTCGGTGGTGGTGGGTGGGGGGGGGGGGGCACGAAAGCACGCCAACGCAGACGCATGCACGCGCACTTCGACAGCCTCTCACCAACTGCTTCATGCCGCTGGAGCAACCGGTTCAGTGGTATTGTGCAACTTCCGACATTGATTCACACGCGCCGGCCACGACGCCACTGTCCCGCAGCATCTGCTGTGTGGTGGTCTCACGAGAAGCTGCTGCTGCCAGGTCTGCTCCGCTGCTCGCAAGAGCACGCAGCATCTCGTGAGAGCCATTAGATGGCACCTGTGAAGCACAAAGGTGCAGAAAGAAGCCGCCGTCGCGGTCGCCGTTTTACACCGGTTGCCTTCCCTGCGCACGCAGCAGTGCCACCGTCACCGCCGCGCCGGCTCACATCCTCCAGCTGCATCTGAAGCGTTTCGGCACCTGCATGCGTCGCCTGTGTCGCCGCTGCGCGCTGCAGCTCTCGAGAAAACGCAAAAACCGCGCAGCGAGAGGTCGGCAGAGGCACACAGAATAAGCGGCTGGGTGCCGACGAAGTCTGCCGGGGACGCCAGAAGCCAGTGTCTGCCTAGCAACTGCGCCTCCTGCGGCAGCACACATAGCTCACAAATGATGTTGAACGATGGCTAGCGTTTTCCGGCTCTGCGAACAGCTCAGAGGGATGTATCCGCTGCTCCATCACGGCGATGGGGGGCACAGCGGGGACTGGGATCGGAAGGAGCAAAGGAAGTGAACAAAACCTCAGGATGTGAGAGAAGTCACGTCTGCGTGCCGTTACCAACAGCACCGAAGCAGGAAGCGATGGACGCGAGATGTGCGACGATGGAACGTCGCCACTGGCGTGCTCCTCTGCAGTTTGTCGACTACCACAACGGGAAGAACGCAAAGCCGGCAAAGCAAATGTGAGCCGGGGTAAACGGCCGCACGAGCCGCCCAGAGCAACGGGGACACACGAGAAGGAAAGAGAAGAGCCCCTGCGCCCCCCACACACACACGCAAGCACATGTGCGCGCACACGCACATGCACCCCTGCGCATTTGCTGCCCTTGCCTCTATGCGTAGCAGCAGCCCCGCTCGAGCACGCCGCACCCATGGTACATTATCATGTGAAAATCGTCTCGAGGCAGCCACTCGAGCGTATGCGTCGATGTCCATCCCGCTCCAACGCCTTTGCACGCAGCTGCGCACTGCCGTCAACGAGGACGCTCTGGACATGCTCCTCCGTGAGGGAGAGGGCCTGCGCGACGAGGTCGATCAGCCGCGGGGTCACGGCGCTGGCCAAGCCACACGACAGCTCTCGCATCGCGTCCAGTGCCAACTGCTGCCGCTCGCGTGCACGCGGTGCGTGCAACGCTTGGTGGAGCAGCAGCTCCGCGACGATACCGAGGGATACTGTGTCACCCGTGCCCGCGTACACCTCCCGGACGGTGCGCACGGCGAATGCCAAAAAGTCAATCGTCTTCGCCCGCTCCTGTGCCTCCCGCTCCTCATCCAGGAGGAATTTGTCACTCTCCCCCTCCTCGCCAGTTGCAGCGCGGGAGCAGCGTAGCAGCGTCTGCGCGAACATGTGGCGCACCTGGCGCAGCGGGATGGGGAGGTCCGTCACGCGAGCTGGCGGGCGCTGCGTCACCTGCCGCTGGTAAATGGAAAGGGCGCACTCCCAGCTCTGTGTGGTGAGAAGTGAGTAAACCTCGGTATCGTCAAGCCACTGGCACTCGCAGGAGTCGCGCCCAAACACAGAGACCAGGTACGCGCGCAACTCGGTGACCAGCGAACAGGGAGCCGACGCAGAAGCGGACACTTTCGCGTCGTTAACGCTGCTTGCCGCGATGAGGTGACAGCAGCGAAACACTGTCTGCAGCTCTGCCTTTCTCACCGGCGGCTGCTGCGGCCACGGGTTGCTGTCGTACATCCGCAGCAGTCTCTGTGCGATCCTCCACTTCGCCGCCTGCTTCGTGTGCACGCGCTGGCTCGACAGGAGCTGCAGGCACACCACGCAGCACGGCCGATCCAGTCCTTTGCCATCCATCACAAGCCCCTCCACTTGCGTCCCGATATGGGCCGACAGGTGCTCCACATTTCGAAGCGACTGCAAGTACGCCAGCAGCGCCTCAGGGTGAGCACTGCGCAACGTGTACAACGCACTGAAGGTCTCATACAGGGCGCTGGCATGGGCCGCGTTGTGCGCGGCGTTGCACGATGCCATCGCAAACAGAAAGGATTCGGCGGTCGGCACCAACAGACGATGCGAAGTGGCGGCCAATGTGACGTCCATGTCACTGAGAAGTTGCAAGGCCGCCTCCCACCGCCCTGCTGCTCCAGCTGCCTTGATAAGAGCCTCGGTGAAGCGGCACCCGGCGTCGCCCATCACCTGCGCGTCTGGCACACGCTCACGGATGCGCACCAGGGCATTCCACATGCAATCGCGATCGGTGGGGGACAAAGAGTTGTGCGGTTTCACAAAACTCTCCCCACTGCGCCAAACGGCGTCTAAGGCGGCTGTGTGGGCATCCAGCGGTACATCGTAGCCGCTTTCCAGCAGTCTGTCGTACAACTCCAGCGCCATCTCCCACGGGCGCGAGCCAAGGGCGTTCGTCTTGTACCCGGTCATGAGCCCCATCAAACGTGCCGTCATGTCAGCAGGTGGGTCGACGCGTGTCACCTCCTTTGCGTACGTGTGCACCTGCAGCGCGGTGGACCACGACACGTCGAGGTGAACGAGCTCGACAAGGGCGTCGCACGACACGGGCAGCGCACTCGCCACGGCGGCACCTTTGCGCATCTGGTGTTCCGTGAGGGCGACAACTGTGTTGTCTGCGCCCTCCAGCGTCAAACCGAGCTGCTCCTGAAAGGACGTGCCCCTCACAGCGTACCGCTCAAGGCGGCGCGCCTGATAGAGAGCGAAGGCCCGCGCCTCTGCCGGCTCCACGTTGTTCCATGGGCTTTCGCCTGCGACTCCGACGGCGTCCGCGAGCGCCACCGTGTAGGTCTTTGCGCCCATCTGCGCAGCTACGTGGTGCCGCAACATTGTGCTGGTGAACTCGGAAATGGTAGCTGGCGTCAGCGCCTCGTGATGCGAGCGAGCGACGAGGAAAAACGCCTCCGCTGCCTCCGCCTTGCTCGTGGAGCAGCGCAGATACTCGGCGAGGCGACGCTGCAGCGGCGGAGACGACCGGGCTCTATCCCGCATCTGATACGCATGCTGAAGGGTTTTACCCATACCTACTTCCGCGTTCTCCCGACTCCATGCCAGCGCAGAAGACCAGCTTGTCGACGTGTCCAACGGCGACGCTGATGTCACCTGGTAGTGCGGACGTAACGCGCGATCCGCCTGCGTGCAGCTTGCGGCTCCCACAGCCGCTGCCGCGCCTGACGCACGCGCCATTTGTGACTGCCGCTGCCACCGCTGCAACTGCGCGCGGCGACGCAAAGCCTTTGACACCGTTTCCAGTGAGCGGGTGCCAGGCATCGTGTCATGCTAAAGCTGGATGAGTCAAAAAAAAAAAAAAAACAGCGGGCAACAAAAGAGTGCATCATCCGAAAGTCCGCTAGAGGCAGGCAAGGCATACCAAATCCATGAGAACCCCCAACCGTCATTTGCATAGAGGAGCGCCGTGGCAGCACTGGTGAATCCAGCGCAACCTTGCGGCTGCACAACACAACCTCGTCGAGAGTTGTGCAGCTGGAGACGACGCCACCGCAAGTTCACACCGTCGTTCCAGAATATTCTTTTTACGAGTCGTTCGCAGCAACAAGTCCGCAAGCGTACGCGCGCACAACCACAGCTCACCACACCTCTGTCGCACCGCGGCCCCATCCGGGTCGTCACGGACGAGCCGGCCTGTCGTCGAACTGGGTCACGAGTCTAACAGACTCTGCCCGTCCCTCCTCGCCCCCTCCTCGCATACCTGCCGCGCGGTCGGCGCCACACGGACCTC
>NC_018253.1:989487-990717 GCF_000227135.1 Leishmania donovani | reverse complement strand
CAGCAAGCACAGGCGGGGGCGGGGGAGGGGCACGCCACAACGCGAGCGCAGTGACAGGCAGCACACCGTCTTCACGCCACGCTGCCGCTGCGAGTCACCCGCCGCTGCGCGAAGCCAAAGTACGCGCAGGCGCCCGTGCCGAGCTGGGCGAGGATGGTCTCCGCTCATCTCACACGCTCAAGGCCGCTGTTCCTCCGCAGTGCTGGACGGCGGCCGCCAAGGAGCTCTCGTCTCAGCGTGTCGCACGGTTTCGCGGGATGTCGGCCTCGCGTCTGCGAGCTCTGGCCAGGGTCCGTTCTCCCTGCAGCTGGCGCCGGCTCCTCTGGCGTTACCGATGAAAGAGGGATCAAAACAGACGATGCCACCATCTCTGCACGGTTGCTCGCTTTACCGCTGCTCGTGGACAGATGAAGAGAAGGCGCTGTATAGAAGGAAGTGCGCGCATCGACACACCACTCAAAGGGGTGGAGAAGCCGATGACCGGTGGTTTGCGTGCTGCTGCGCTGTCGACCTTTCGCGCAATCACTGCACAGCGGCAAGCCCTTTCCCGGTCGGGCATGACCTCCAGCAGGCACTTGCGCACGGGGACGATCATTCCGGCAGGCGCACACGTGATACTGCAACCCGCGACCTCTCGTCCATACAGCCGGCCTCCTCCCCCAGCCCACACCTCGACACCTCGCTGTCCCTTTCTTCCTTGTTCGGCTCCTGCACGCGCAAGGCAGATGTGCATGGGGATCGCCTAATGGGTGCGCCGATACAGAACAAGAGACTGGTGAAGCGGCGCAAGTAAAGAGGGCGTGGGTGCTTCAGTGAACGAAGAGAAAGGGGTGCACGGAAGAAGGCAGCGGAAGAGGGGCAGAGCAAGCGCCGGGCTCTCTGAGCAACGCGTTCATCCCCCTAATACGGCGTGAGCTCACGCTGCCCGGCCTGTCACAGGCCCCAGCGCGTGGCGCGAAGCTGCAGAGGACCGCGTGACAGCAATGAGCCGACTCAGTCACCTGAGCGCGGTCTCTGCCTCGCAGCTCGCCTCACAGCCGCTCCCATTGTGCCAGTCGCCACCTGGTCCATCCCCCTCGCGGTGACCCGGACACTCCCCACGCGAGTGGGCAGCGTGAGGGCCGGCGGTGAGGTACCTTCGAGTCACTCTGACACTTCGCCCATCACATGGATGGTGCAAGCGCATGCTCACGGTCGCAGGTCGCTCCGACGCAGCGCCACCCAGGGCCG
>NC_018253.1:887583-989388 GCF_000227135.1 Leishmania donovani | reverse complement strand
GGGCAGCGTGAGGGCCGGCGGTGAGGTACCTTCGAGTCACTCTGACACTTCGCCCATCACATGGATGGTGCAAGCGCATGCTCACGGTCGCAGGTCGCTCCGACGCAGCGCCACCCAGGGCCGGACCGCTGGCATCAGCAGTGATACATCGCTCTGACTGCCCCATGACACTGGTACGTGACCCTGTCATCACCAGAGGTGGTTCGGCAGGCTTAGAGAGTCGGGGGGAGGGGAGGGGGGAGCTGTTTGGCCTCAGCACCTAGGGTGGTGGTACTGGACCCTGAGATACCACCGCGCACTGAGGAGTGTGCCGCCCCTTGCCCCGACCCCCACCTGTCGTGAAGGAACAGTAGGCACTGAGGAAAATAAGCGAGAAATGAAGCGAACGCAAAAAGGAAGCCATGCACACTCATAAACACGCGTGCAGCAGCTCACTCCAGAGTTCAGCACTGACTGCCCTCCGCTCCCACCTACTTGCCGATCCCCTTTGCCCATCCATCAGAGAGTGGACGGAGGCAGAGACGCACGCACGCGCATGAACGTGCGAGCCGCCGTGGCGGTCATCAACTCGATACATACCAAAGCAGTCGAGGGCACCACCGGCAGAGGAGAGAGAGGAGGGGGACAGCCGCGCACTGCACACCTACACACGCATGGAAACGAAACGGAAAGGAAAAAAAAATGAGAAGCACACGCGGGCTGATGAGAGCGCAGGTGGGTGCCTGTGTGGGGAACAGCGCCGCCCGGCGCCGCATACAAGCGTACCCATCACGTGCACCCGTGTATGCGTTAAAGTCGTGCCTGCACACTCACATGGCCGCGCCGGGTGATACCGCATGCAGCAGAAGTGAAAAGGAAAGAAAAGCGGGAGCAACAACCAACATTTATAGGAAGAGAGACAGCGAGCATCACATGGAGCTTGTCTGTACAGAGGGGTGAAAAAAGAAAAGGCGGAGAAGCAGCACACCACAAAACAGCGCGTAGCCCCACCTGTGCACATCACCACACGCACACAAGCACGCGTCGGATGGGTCTATGTTCCCGGGTGTCTGCTGGATCCGAACCGCACTGGTCAAGACGCCCATGTACGACTCACATGCTGCCGGTGCTAGGGAGCGCGGCACTGAGAACTGTGGTCGCCGCACTCGGCTACGGCTCCAAGTCGCCCTCGATCAGACAATCCTGCCAGCGCCCATTGGCAGAGTCCATCTCTTTTGATTGCTGAAGGCCGCGGCCGGCTGCTTGCACACTGTCGGGGCCACACGGCAACCCACCCTGCGGTAGTATGCCACCTGCCAGTCCCTTAGGTGGAAGACGGCTCTCGCCTCCTTCGCACAAGGTGTGGAACATGCGGGAGAGCCTCCCCATCGCCAGTATCTTCTCGCGAATTTTCTCGCCTCGCTGTTCCAGGACGTTCCCGTCGCGGCTTTCTGTGTTCGCCCCCGGTGTCGGTGCGGCCGTCGTCGCCTCTGCCCCGTCCAAAAGCAGATGATCCTCACTTCCGTCAATGGGGTGCAGGACGTTCGTCCCAATGTCGAGCAGCTTCTCCTCAACGAAGGGCAGCGACCAGGTAAAGGCGTTCATGAAGTTAGGCAGGTAGTAGGGGTGAGGGCTGCTGTTGAACTGACGGATGCTCATAATGTTGCGGTTCAGCATGACGACGGCGGCCCGGTTGTCGTATGTGTCGCAGTAGTTCGGCGCGGAAAAGATGCAAATCACCGCAGGAAACCCCTTGTTTGTCTTCTTGTACAAGTGGTAGCCCTCATCCTGGGCCTCGTGGCCACGGATGATTGTGATGAGGCCGTTTTCCTCCAAGAAGTTGCAGGCGGCAGCGTTGCTGTAGACGTATGAGCAGCCTCGGGTTGTGTTGGGCACGAACAGCGGCGCCGCCGCAGGGTCCTCCTCTTTTTCGTCCAGCGGGTCTGCCCAGAGCAGGTCGCACATCGGCCCCGACGACGGCGGCTCGCGGAAGCGGTGAATGGCGCCAATGTCCGAGATCCGCTTCAGCTCCGGCGACAAGCCGCCGTGCACGCAGAGGAATCGATCGTTGAGAATGCATGCAAGCGGCAGGCAATCGAAGGCGGACATTATGGCGTTGTACACGGCGATGGAGTACTTGTAGAGCACCTCGCGCTTGAAGTTGAAGTACGTCGTGAGGTGTCGACTTTCGTGGTTGCCGCGCAGCATGATCATTGTTTCGGGGTAGCAGATCTTGTAGCACATGAGTAGCAGGATCACCTCCATGCCGAAGCACCCGCGGTCGACATAGTCGCCCAGGAAGATGTACTTCTGCTGGGACGGGTCGCCGCCGATGGAGAGGAGGTTCAGTAAATCGAAAAATTGGCCATGTATATCGCCAGCGATGACCACCGGACCATCGAGACGCAGCACATTTGGTTCGTCTTTCCATATCAGGGCGCACTGGGTAATAATCGTCAGGGCATCCGCCTCCTGCAGCAGACCCTCCTTTGTGAGGTGCTCGCGCACCACATCAGGGCGCGCCTTGCCACTCTCGTCGAAGAGCGCAGAGCTGCTTAGTGGCTCCCAATTCGGCGGCGGCACTGACGGATTGCCACGGTCTGTGAGGAGCATGCGCTTCACCTTGCCAACGTGGTTCGGCACGGTGCTGACGGCGATCTCTAGGCCCTTCCCTTCGAGGGGGTCATCGATGCCGGTGGAGACCGCCTCGGCACTGGCCTTGACCTCAGCAGCTTGCGCAGTGAGTGGCATCCCGCTTCTGTGGTGGTAACGTCGAATGTGGGGTTCGTCTCTCGCCGATATTGAGCTTCGCGCGCGTGTCTGTGCACGATGCACGATCGATTATGGGTGCAAGACACACGCGTTAGTGAGCAGACGCGAGCACAAAATCTGACGCCAGCACGCAAGAAGGGAAAACTGAGCAGCAGCGGCAGCAGGAAGTAAAACGACCGCGCCAACAGGGGGCCGTAGGTATGAGCAAGAGAGGCTCCCCGCCTCCTCCCTCGAAGGATCGACACTACCGTAGAGTCTGGTCAAGAAGTGGTCGCTAGCGGAGAGAAGTCCGGTAGGTGGAGCGTGAGGGCGGCCCAGTGGAGGAGGAAGGTTGCGATGGCGGCTGTGTGGTTGCTTGGGCAGCGGGGGGGGGGGCACAGAGAGCAGATGATCCGCGAGGGGTGAAGGAGAAGGAGCATGGAGTACGTGTTTCTGTTTTCGTTCACCTGGCCGTATTGCACGACAAGCAAGTCCACGCGTATACGCCCACAGAACCACAATTCACCGTACCCCTGCTGCACCACGGCTACGCCAAGCAGCAGGAATGGCCAACACCCTTTGGCGTCGTCCAGCAGGCTGCAGCAATGCCACTTGCATACAGCGCGCAGGTCAGGCCCAGGATTGCGCTCGACACCCCTGTAGCACAGCAAGGGTAGAAAGGCCGATAGTGAATGCGCATACTTGTTGACTCGTCGGTAATTTTCGTTGTGATCAGTCACAAAAGTGGTCATCATGACCGCACGTCTCTTCGGCACAGCGTCAGCCCAGGCATGTCCTGCCGACACCACGAGTCTGCCAGCCGTACAGCAGGGTACACTGCAGGCTGCTTGGCTTCCACACGAAGAGCGGGCACTGGATTCTGATACCGCGCACTGAGGTCTCTCGCGCTCTCTTGGCGACGAAAAAAAAAAAAATGAAGCGAAAACCAAAAAGCCAATCAACGCGCATGCGGGCACGCACGCCCATCATGAGACTGCACTGCAAGAGGGCCGCAGGCAAGGAGGAGGTGCCCACAACCAGCCCCCCCCCCTCTCCCCATTCCTTCCCCGCCTCTCTCGTCTGCCACGCCGCTAGTCGCTGTCGTCGTAGTCGCTATAGGAGAAGGACGATTCGGAGCTGATCGCGTCCTCCTCCGAGTCAGAGAGAGAGTCCTCCCCTTCCGAGAAGTCCGAGTCGCTGCGTTGCCGCTTGCGCTTCTGCGGCGCCGACGTCTTCTTCCCTTTGGCGGTGGCGGGTGGCGAGGCCTCGGCGCGCGGCGCCCGCGGCACGGCTGACTTCTTGGTGGCCCCCGGTGTTGTCGTCTTGGGGTTTGCTTTCGGGGTCGTCTTGGCAGTCCGGGACGCCGGTGCCTTGGCAACCTTGTCGGCCGGTGGCGCAGCTCGCGTCGTCTTCCTGGAAGCCCTCCCAGCCGATGTAGCCAGCTCCCCGGGTGGTGTGGCCATGCACTCTTCCACGTGCGCACGGTGCTTGCTCTTGACACGCTTGTGGCACAGGGGGCACTCCTCCTCCATGATGCAGGTGCCAACCAGGAGCTGCATCTTCTCCGTGGCGGTCGCCTCATCTCTGCCGCCGCCCCCGTGACGCGCCCTCGCCCGGGCCTCCCGTTCACTCGTTTTCTGCCGCTCCATGCGTTCTCGCCACTCCTCCAGCGCTATCTGGTCGATCAGGTGCTGACTGACAGGGTAGTAGGGGAAGCCGAACTGCCTTTTGCACCGCTGGCACGTCTGCACGGTATCGTACATGGAGGCATCGTAGTCGAAGGGCGCGCTGCAGTGGGGGCAGCCGTGCAGCGCCGTGGCACAGCCAAACTGGAAGAGACACAGTTGACAGTGCACCTTCTTACCCCACTGACCCATGAAGAGCGAGTACTGTGGCCGCGAATCGGGCTCCCAGAGGGAGCGGCACTTGGGGCATCCCACCGTGGTATGCTGGTAGAGTCCACCCAGGCGCGGCTGCCCGATCGGCGTGCGGTTCGTCGACACCTCCGGCTCTGTATTGGCGGCGGCCAACGCTTCCCACGCCTTCTCGTCCGCCACCGAGGCCTCCGAGGCGTCATCGTCCTCGGTATCGCTCTCGCTCTCGCTCTCCTCCTCGCCCTCGGCAGACGCCTTTGGCTTCTTCACAGCCGGTGCCGCAGCGGCCTTTGAATTGGCCTTCTTCATCTGCTGCGATGCCGACGGGCGCGAGGTGGTCGAAGACGGCGGCGCGGCCTTGGCTTTCCTGCCGTCTGCCGCGGTGGACGCCCGGGACTCCGCTTTCGATTTTCCCTGTGCAGCGGCGGCGGCCTGCTTGCGCGCCTTGGGGTCTGCGAAGCACTCAAAGGCGCTCACCAGGCACTGGAACGCTTCCGTGGCCTTGTCGAAGCTGCCCTTAAGGCGGTCTGGGTGGATGACACCAGCGAGACGCATGTAGCTGCGACGTGCCACTGGCAGCGGCGTCTCGGGCGTCACGGGCGCAAACCCCTGGGCGAGCGAAAGGATCACAAACGGCTGCCCATCGGCAGCCAGGATGCTCTTGGCGATCTGCACGGCTTCCATGATGCGTCTGTGTGCGTGTGTATCGCCCACAAGAATATGGCTGGCAGGCACGACTGCAATCGGCAAACGATGCCGGTGTTTGTCTGCGGCAGACGGAGTGCGCCGTCTGAGGTAGCCGAGCGCTGGCAGGGGCACGTGTCTGGGTGCGTGAGGTGGGAGTGAGCGAGTGTGGCTGTGTGAGGGGACGTGAGCCACTCAAGCGAAAGCAAGCGAGACCACACGCACGCGCAGCCGAAAATAAAAACGACGCGAACTCCACGAATGCGCGAGAGGGATCGAGGGGGCAGAGAGCTGCTCTACACATGTCACCGATCAATACGTGGCCGCAGTGCGCGAGATGGCGAAGAGGTGTGTAGACACACGGTAACATGCCGAGGGAAAAGTGGAGAGAGGGAGAGAGAGATGGGGCGAGGAGACGGAAAGGAGTTCTGCGAGGCTTTATGTGGGCGTGTGTCTGTGCATGACGCAGTTGTGAGTGAGTCTGTAGGTTTGTGTATCCAGGCGATGCGCTGGCGCGCGCGCCCGACTTGCACCGCGAGCACGGTGAGTTTATCGTTGTGGCTGCGTGCGCCTATCGCCCGCTGTGTGTGCGCGCGTGCGTGTTCGCGGGTGTGGCGAGGTGTGGATGTGTGGGTATGTCTCCATCATGGAGATGTGTGGGTGTGCGTGCGTGTCTGTCTGCGCCGCTCAGCTCATGAAGGTGGCAGCGAACGCTCCATAAGGACACAGAGAGAACGCCGGTGTCTGTACCTTCCAGAGTCTCTTTCTCAGAGGCGCGGGCACCGTGCCTCTGAGTGTGCCGAGCGGCACCACAATGCTCTCGTCGGCTCCCGACCGACGTATGTGCAGGGAGAGGGGGAAGCCGTCAGAGAAGGGGTCGACTGCCTGCGTGTGTATGTGTGCGTGGGTAGACGAAGATACGCTTTACGCGTCACCTCCGCTGTTGAGTCCTCGTCGGCCTTTTGCACTTGGCTGATCGGTGGAGGATCGGCGATGGAGGGGGAGGGAGGGAGGAAGAGATGTGCGCCCTGCTGCAGAAGCGAAGAGGCACAGCGCAAAGCAGGTGCCGCCACACCGGGCCACCTATCCCCACCAAGCGCACGCAAAATGAGGAGGAGGGGGAGGGGAAGGCAGATCTGCATGTAGAACAGTAACAAAGAAAGAAGAGAGCGGAGTAGACGAAGCGAATAGGCCGGCGCCGATGAGGGTCTCAGCGGCAGACCTGTACGATGATACGCCGGAAAATCATGTCATGCGAGAAGGGTGCGAAGGTCTCCGTGCACGGCCGAGAGAAAGATAAGAGGTGTTAGTGGAGCCGCCACCTCCCGCCTTTTGAAACCGTCCACGGAGACACTGTTTCCGGCATAGAAGGGCGTGCCCTCCCCCCGCCACCACCAAGTTAGCCATGGAGAAGAGTTGGCGTCATCAGTGACCCCACCCCAATCTCCTTGCCACCTGGCAGGCTCCCAGGCCTGAAGACTCACCCACACAAAACGCTTCGGTGCGCGCCTGGCAAGACCACAGATTCAGTAGGCACGTCTTCAAGCAATACAAAGCATCCAGAACAGAAGGGAGACGGGATGATCGCAGCACCGCAGCCACCGCAACGGAAGCCCGAGAAAAAAAAAACACGAAAGAAACGCAGGACGGGCGTGGCTCACAAGTGGAGCAGCGAGAAGCGAGGCAGGTAGGCGTGGTACCACCGCTGGGGAGTCGACAGCGGTAGCAACACCTCACTCTCCCCCTCGTCCACCGCCTCCCGCAGGTCCGACGGCTCGAGCGTCACCCACTCGGCGTGGGTCTCCTCCTCGTCCAAGAGTAGCCGCGCGTTCCGCTGCATCTGAATCGACTTCACGCCCGCGGCGCGCGCCATGATGAAGGGGTTCTCCTTGATGGCGGCGTAGTCGGGCCGCTGCGCCGGGTCGTACGACAGGAGCGCCTGCACGAGCTCCCGTGCGTCGCTGGAGACACCGTCCCAGAGCGGGCCAGTGCAGGCGACCCCGCGCCGCATTTCCTCGTGCATCTTGTCAAAGCTCCTGCTGCGGAACGGCCGGTGGCCCGAAAGAAGGTAGTAAGCGACGACGCCGAGACTGAAGAGGTCGCCCTTGTGCATCGTGATGCCGGGCTCCCTCATATCAACGTGCCCGTGAGCTACCGCAGCGATGCTCTCTGGCGCGGCGTAGTTGCGGGTCCCGCCGACAACGTACCACTGCTCCTCCTCGTTCACGACAAACTCGGCAAGGCCAAAGTCGATGATCATGGGCGTGCTGTAGTCCGCCGACAAGACTATGTTGTCCAGCTTAATGTCGCGATGGATGATGTGCTTCTCCCGGTAGAGGTAGTCCAGGCCCGAGGCGACACCTTCTATAATGTTCGCCGTGAATGCCTCCTCGGCGGCTTGGCCGTACTCGCGCACGCAGGCAGCCGCCCGACGCGCCGTTCCGCCCTCGCCGGCCTCCATCACAATTACCAAGTCTTCGCGTGTCTGAAAGGCGCCCAGAAGGTGCGCCACGTTGGGGTGGTTCACCGACTCCAGTATATGCAGCTCCGTGAGGGCGCCCATCCACCGCGTGTACGTCAAGTTCGTGGCTTTGCTGATGCACTTGAGAATGGCACGCTTGTGATCCGCTGCGGAGCGGTCTTCGCACTTGAACACCGTGCCGAAGGTGCCGCGGCCGATCTGTGCACCGGGGTAGAAGGAGGGGAAGCGCTGCTGAATAGAATCGTAGAACGGGTAACCGCACACGGGAAACTCGGACATCATCGTGTGGCAGCTCTGCAGGAGCGCCGTGATGCTGCGCGGTGTCAAGTAGGAAATGATACACTCGAACGGGGTGCAGTCCATCCCTCGCGTGCGCGCGTTCCACGAGTGCCGGAAGACAGCCGGCAGTCGACACCGGTTGCACTTGCGCAGCAGCTGGCGCTTGTATATCGTCTGCTTCGGCGCGCAGGCGTCGCAGTACACACGACCGCACCATCGACAGTGGTGCTTGGGGCAGAAGAGCCGGTTGAAGCGGCGGCCACAACGGCGGCCGCTGCATACGAAGACGTTGGCGTCGTCCTGCCACAATGCGCCGGGTGTTAGAAGATCGCCGGTGCTCATACTCGACTCCATGGCTTTCGAAAGCAAGTAGTAAGAGGATCGGGGCACAGCAGAAGGACGGGAGTTGGGGGCTGCTGGGGAGGGGCGGTGCGTGCGCCTATCCGCACAATACCCTGAAAGAGAGAGGAGAACAGCAGAAGCCGGAAGCGAGTCCAGCAAAGGGCTGGAAGCAATGACTTGGCGCACCGAAAGGGGAAAACTGAATCCCGCACACGCGCACGGGCGTCAAGCAGCACGTGGAGTTGTACGCGTATGCGCGGCCAGCTGAGCAACAAGCGAAGAGGCGAGTGCGTGCGTAACGTGTCTCGGTACCTCTACCACAGGCGGCGTTTCTGCGCTGACGGTGTCGCGCTGCTGTTGCTCGCTGGCTCAGCGGATCGCTTCGCGGTATGTGTGCGGGTGATTGCCCTGTATGTGGTGGTGCGTGAGGGTGTGTCGGTCAGAAATAAGGTGCTGTGGGTGTTGAATAGCCGCAGTGGCTGTTGGGTGGGCTAAGGAAGCCGGAAGGGGGGCTTTGACGGGTGTCCGTCCAGCTTTCTCAGAGTGTGAGCTTGCGTGCGTGTTACAGCAGGAGAGCAGCAGTCCAGTGGGTGTGCCGACGGTGGTTGGAAGTCAAAACAAGCGAATCCTTGTTGGTGTGGGTTTCGTTCGCCGTGGGGGGTGGGGGGTGTAGAGAAGGGACAAGGCCGCGCAAGAGAGGATGGAGATAATGCGGCAGGGCTTTGAAAGCGCGAGGGAGAGGGAAAGGGAGGCAGACACATCAAGACATCCATCACGGGGGGCGGCAAACAAGGCACAAGAGAGACCAACATCATACGAGCAGGTGTCTCAAGCACGACACCGCTTCACACACCGTGCTTCCTTTCACGCTCCCTTCCGCCGTGACGTCGTTCCTTTGGATCGGCGGCAGGCAGAAATCAGAGAAAGGAAAGCGACCCGCGCATCGATGTGTCCAACCGCCCCCCACCACCACCACCACCACCACTACCACCCTCACACCCTTTTCTCCGGTTTCTCTTTTCATGTGATGACAACAACGATAGCCACAGGCGCGGCGCGGCACATCGTTGCATTGCTCCCCTGCGGCCCTGACGCCCACACGCACACGTCGATGCCAATCAACTCCTTACACGTCGCCTCGTCGTAGTCGCGGCGAGAGGGCTACTAGAGCTTGCCAATCGCCTTGTACCAGAGGCGCTTCAGTCCAGTAGCCTCCTCAATGTCGTTTTCGAGGCCCGCGATCGCTTCATCGTCTTGCAGGTACTTGCGCACCTCCGGGTCGGCACGCGCCGCGCACCGCTTTAGCACCGCCATATCTCGCTGACAGTGGCTCACCTCAAACATGTTCATCATCATGCACTGGTGCAGCTTTTCCGCCTCGTGGCCGCACGACTTGGGGAGTTCGAACTGTGTGTAAGAGTATGACTTGTGCTGCGTCCGCGCCGTCCAGTCCTTGACGCAGTCGTAGAACTTCGTGCGGTGCGCCTCGCAGGCGCCCTTCGGCCTGTCCGGTCCATAGTCGAACTGCTTCAGGCATTCGCGCCACAGCTTGGACGGAACGGCGCACGGCGCCGAGTCTTCGCGCGCGGCACTCATCGGCAAACAGCTGAAAACAATACCGAAAAGTACACGCACGCGCACAGGCACAGAAAGAGTAGCTGCGGAGGCAGCGGGGCAGCAAATGGTGGAAGGGGGCGTTTGCGTGTGCGTGGGTGACGAGCGGTGCGTCAAGGTTGAGGAAGAGGAAGGGCGTGCGCTGGAGAAGCGGCGGCAGGTGTGTCTCAGCACCACCCAAAAACGCGGAACAACACCACAGGACCACACACTGCGTCAACCACCGACAAAGAAGGGTGAGAGAGAAGGGAAAGAGGGTACGAGAAAGGACGCTCGGCGTGGCACACACACACGCACGCATGCAGAGCGAGTCGTGCACACCGACAGCCACAGCTCAGAAGCGAGTTAGCGGGCTGCTCAGTTTCAGCGTGGGAGGTATCTCACAACGCGCAGAGATCACTCCCCAAGCCAAGAGGAAAACCGCACAGCCCTACACTCCGCGCCGTAGCCGCCAGCTCTTCCTGGATGAGGGGAGGAAGGGGGGCATCCATGCTCCGGCTGTTTTCGATCGGGCTGGATTTGCCGTTTGGGTGAGACTCCTCGTATACGACGCACAAGCCATGCAGAGAGATGATGAAGGGGCGGGCAGAGCCGTCTGAACAGGGGAGGGTGGAGAGGACATTGCCTTGCACTTGGCTGGCACAGAGACACACAGACACCGCCGACCAGCCGCTCACAGCCAGTCGTGGCCATCTTCGTGTAGTTCCGGCTTTCGGCAAGAGCCTCGTTATCACGCGGTCCCCCTTTCCCTCCCCTCCCTTCCAGGCTTCCACCCAATCACACGAGTGCAACACAGACACAGCGCAGACCATGCGAGCGAGAGAACCGCGGCTCAGGCGGAGTTCGGCTAAAGCGGCGGAGCGAGAGGTGTGAGCAGGGCGCACGCGTCACTCATACCTGGTTCAGATGGCGACAGGCCCATCGAAAATCTGGTCTCGCGGTCCACAATTCGAGAGAACGTGCGCAGCGTGCTACTGCATCGATCCTGTCTGTCCGCGTTGCGGGTGCGTAGCAGCAGCGTGCACTCCTCACATCGCTCGTGGTAGACGACGCACCTGGCTGCCGGGCCAGGCCGGATGACGTCCATGGGCTTCTGGCACAGCTTGTCCTCGTAATACCCCACGTGCATGCCGTCGTTGCACCTCGCTAGCATGAGGTAGCGGTTCCTCCAACTCAACATGAAGCTGAGCTTCTTGCAGCCGATGGAGCGCTTCTGCAGCCAGCCGAGACATCCGTCGTCTTCGGCGCCAGACTGCAGGGGCGCCATGGAAGCCGAGCGAAAAGCGGTGCTAAGCTCAGCACCGTCCACCGCAACGTCTTCGTCAAGGTACCCATCCGCCTCCGCCACCGACACCTCACTGATCGCATCATGCGTGCCCTGTGTCTCCTCCGTCGTCACACTGGAGTCACTCGCTGCGGTTGACGACGGATCCGTCCACTTCTCTGAAGCAGACTCCGGAGCTAGCGGAACGAGCGTGCCGTCAGTCGAACTCACCGTCCGCAGGGCGTGTTGCCTTCGTCGAAGACAGAGACGGCCGCCGCTGCAGCGGCAGCAGTGCTTCCAGCTTCTTGGAAAGAGAACGTTACTGACGTCAGAGCAGCGTCGGCCGTGAACGTGCAGGACTGTTCAGCCGAGGCGAGCACGACAGTTGATGGGCAATCCAGCAACAGCGCTGCGTACGCTGGCACCACCGTGTTCGGTGCTCGCATGCCCTTCGCTGCCCTCAGCGCCGCCTCTGTCTTCGAGGCGTCGCCCGCCGCCAACGTGTGGTCATCGCACAAACTCGCTGCCGTCACGGTGGCCTCGCGGGCCTCACCGCCACCGGCGCCGCTCTTCTTGGAGGCGGGGACAAGCCCTTTGCCGCACGGTTGGCCCTGGAAGAACAGCTGCAGGTAAGCCCGCCCAGCCAGCGTGGCGTAGTAGAGGTAGTGCACACTCTGCTGCTTCCCGTAGCGAAGCTGCCCTCGTAAAAAGTCGTCGTTGGCGAAGATCATGCGGCCCTTCCCGCGCGGCACCTCGTCTTTTTCTTCCCCGTCGTAGTGGCGCTGTGTGCTCGTCAACTCGAGCGTGGCTTTCACCTTCCGCCCATGGTCGACGAGGCCGCGAATGGTCCGGCCGCCCGCGTCATCGAGCGTGTTCGCGGTCGCTTCGGCGGCGCCGCTGCTGTTTGCCGCCACTGACACCATGTGGCTGCCGCCCACGAAGAAGCCGCTTTAGGGGGTTGCCATTGTGCCAGCACATTTTCGCGTAGGCGTGGGGAACTTCGTCCCGCCGAGGCGCCTTCGAAGGGCGCAGCGGTGTTGCACACCTTGTCCGCCGACGTGGAAGCTTCGGTGCTGCTCGCGTCAGCTCCTGAAGCCAGCAAGCCATCAGTGGCAAAGGTGCCCTTCTCCCGGGAGCAAGCTGAGCGCAAAGGTGCCCGTGGAACTTGCGGTGGTGCCTATCAGCGTCCCACTACCGCGCAGACAGTGCCCCTTCCATTCTCCAATGCAGGAGGTGCCTTCACAGACGGTGACTGAATCGTCGAGGGCGCTGCCTCCGAGGGTCCAATCAAGCGCCGTCCCAACCACGGTGACCGTCGACACGAGAGGAAGGACGTCAGAAACCGATGTGGCTTGCGCGATGACGCACCGACGTGTGACTATGTCGTTGGGAGGTGGGCATCGGGGCCACGAATACGTTGCGCATGCTGCGAAAACAACGGCAGCGGTATTATTGTGCACGGGAAGAAACGGGCGCAACTGCGTCTGTGTCTGTGTGTGCGTGTCAGCGATGGATGCTGCATGCTGCAGAGACACGGAGACTGTGAGACCTACTCCATCGCAACAGCAACAGCCCGGCACAGACACGAGCAGAGCGGACAATGTAATGCGGCAGAGAAACGCACATTCAACAATCGCATCTGTGAGGCAGTGCGCATGCGTGGGTGCGGGAGGCTACGACTGCGGGGCTCTACGCAGCGCGCGCTGGTATCGGCGCACGCTCTCTGTCGGCTCGGCCCACCTCTCCTGCCGCACGTTCTACACGCGCGCGCAGGCACGCCAAGGTGGTGTCGAGCGCCGTGTGTTCGCTAAGGGGCGAGGGAGAGAGAGGTGCGATGTAGCACTAAGCCACAACGGTGAACAAAGGAATCAGGGGCGGAAGCGCAGAAGCGTTGAATGAAGGACCGAGGTGATAAAGGCCGGGTGGCGAGAGAGGGGGAGGCCTTCATGCAGGCGTGTCTCTGGACACGGGAGGGTAGATTGCAGGGTAGCATGGCACCAACGACCACAGCCGTCAACGAGCGCCTCCCTGTCCCGTCCGCCGCGGTGTCGCGTCTCCGTCAAGGGCATGGCAAGGAGCAGAGGTTTCCCTTGCCATGCATTCCCTTCCCGCAGCAGCACCCGAACGGGCACGCGCATACGATGCAGGCGCCGCTACAACGCACTCCGCGACTGAGTGGCCAAGCGCAAAGGTAATGCGCGAGGGAGGGGGGAGGCGCTCTTCTTGGAGAGACACGCGGCGGTTTCGTTCACGTCTTTGTAGAGGCAAGGCGGTAGCAAAGGAGATGAGAGTCACCGCCGCGAGCGAGAAGGTGTCCGTTGCAGCGCCGTCGGCCCTTCAAACATTGCGCACCTCGCACGATCACTTGCGCTTTCACAGCAGACAAGATACGGGGGGGCGCCAGCAGCCCGCAGAGCACAGCTGCTCTGCCGTCCACACCGCTGCCCATGCACAGGCAGGCGTACATAAAGAGAGAGACGCGCATCGATGCGCGTCAATGGAAGATGAAAAAAAAAAGGAAGCGAGAGAAGAGCACCAATGAAGATGTGTTCAGCACGAGTCAACGCCAAAATTCGGGACCACACCGGCGGCAGGCGAGCAACGCCGGGCGAAAGGGGAGGAGGGGCGCCGAGTAAGTCCACCGAAGAAAAAAAAAAATATGCACAAGCGAAGCATGACCGCCTACTATACCGCGTTGATGTCGTACAGGTATCGTGAGGGGCGAACACCACCTAAAGCAGCGCCAGAGCGACGGATATGATGAGGTGGGGAAATGGGGAGGGAGGAATGGAGAGGGGCGGCTCACGCCGTCTGCAGTGGAAGGGAGCCGATGGGGAACACAACCGGCTGCAGCCCGCACTACTCCGCACATGCCCGCCCACCCCGCACTTCCATCATCCTCGATGTCCGTGAATACAGCCAACAGAAAGCGAGCGAGAGAAGGAGGGGAAGCGAAACTGAAAAGTTAGGAGAGTGGCCGCACATGCACGCGCAGACAAGTGTGGCGAGACGGGGTAGACGCCGGTACGCACGAGAGAAACCAATATAATAAGGAGCGGTGATGGTGCTACGATGGAGCGTCATCGCACATGCCTGCGACATGAGAGTTCGCTAGCGTCGCGCCAGACGTGACCATACAACAAACGACGCTCGGCACATCTCACAACAAAAAGAAAAACGAAAAGAAGCAGAGGGGCTGTGAGCCCACCGACGAGAAGAGAGACAGAGAGACGAGCAACGGTGCTCAAGGGCATGTGATGCAAGGCCTGCGCCGCACAGTAGCGGGAGCGGGCGACAGCGGAGGGAGCCCTTTACTCCGGCTCTACGCAACGAGGAGTCGGCACGGCGTCACGTTTCAGCTCCAGACAGTCAAATCGTGACGAGGACGCCGCTCTCATCGGCGAGAGAAGTCTTCGCCCTTCTCCAGCGCGGCACCACCGCCACCGCCTGTGTAGCGCGCTCGGGGCGTGCGTGGTGGCGGCGAGGCCTCGTCGACCTTTCCACCTGAGCGCATCCTGTGCAGCCACTGATGTGCCGGAGTCGGGGCGGATGCCGATCGCGCATGCACCGGCAAGTGAAGTGCCTTGAGCCGCAGCACCGTCGCGCCCTCCAGCTCTGGCGGAAAAGGGTACCGGAGGCCCAGGCGATCCGCCATAGCCATGTATTCGACCAGCTTCTCCTTGGTGGGCATGAGCTGATCGGCAAGCACCTTGATCTCCGCATCCTTCTGCTTCAGCTGCCGCTGCAACTTCCGCACATCGCTAGCCTCGCTCTTCTCCTGCGCCACCACTGCCGCCGTCGTGGCCGGCAAGGACGACGTTCGTTGTGTCTCTTCGCGCTCCAGTCGGTACTGCAGGTTCCTGTTCTCAGCCGTCAGGCGCTCCACCTCGTCCTGGCACCGGCGCAGCTGCATCTCTAAGTCGACGATGGTGCTGTTGCGGAAGGAGCGGTTGGCCTTACTGGGGCTGTCACTGCCATTGTGAACAGAGCTGGTGTTGCGCAACGGCGTCGTAAGCTGCCGTTCATCCGTGCCGGGGCGCCGCTGCATGCTCTGCTGCTCGAGAAGGTCGATTTTCTTCCGAAGATCACCCCGCTCCTCGTCCATCGCCGTCTGCATCATATCCATGTCCTCATTCGCGGCCTTCACATCCTCCTCGGCCCGCTGCAACTGCTCCAACAGGTCCGCGACGGTGGCCTTGAGTTGAGTGTTTTCCGAAGTAAGTTGCATGGTTTCCAACTTGAGCTGATCCACTTCCTGGTGCGCAAGCATCAAGGACGCCTGCAACTGCCCCGCCTCAGCCGAGTTCTCGGTGGCGGCGGCGGCGTCAGTTTGAGGGGACGCTGCTAGGATGTCCTCGCCATCGTTCGTGGCGCCAACCTGCTCTGCCAACGTTTTCTTCCTCTTGATCTTTTTCACCCGCCTCTTAACTGGCTTGTCGAGCAGACTCGCGTCACCATCGTCGGCGGCATCGCCCCCGGTGCCTGTGACCCCCGCAGCAACAGCAGCAGCAGCAGCCTCCTTGGTCTCGTGTAGCCACTCCTCCAGCTCGTGGATGCGCGCCTCATACGCCTCCGCAGCCTTTGCTGCCGCCTCCATCGCCGAGTCGTACGTGGCCTTCTGAGCCTGCAGTTGAGACTGCAGCTGGAGCACGTCCATCTGCTGCGCCCCTGCCATTGCGACCGATAATGCCGAAGCAGGCATGTTCGCCGAGACCTGCGCTACTCCTGCCTGCTTGCGCAGCTTCACGTTCTCCTCCATGAGCGCCTCGATGCTCTTCTTCAATGCTGCTGACTTGGCGATTTCAGCCTCGTAGGCAGCACGGTTGTTGGTCGACATGCGGTTCTTGATCTGCGTCTGCAGAACGGTAATCATGTGCTGATCATTCGCGGAGTCAGTGCGGTGCTGCAGCTCTATGCGCTTCAGCTCACTATTCAGGCGGTCGTTGTCGCGCTGGAGGTCTTCGATGCGCTTGCAGAAGGCATCAATGGCTATAGGCTCTGGTGCAGAGGCCGCGTAGGCCGCGGCACCATCAGCGAGGCGGTCCAACAACGGTCGACTCGCAGTCGGTGCTGCAGGGTTCAGAGAGGACAACAACGCGGCGCGATCCGTCGCCTTCACCTCTGTCTCCGGTTCCACCACAGCAGAGCTGCAACGTTCCACGGCGGGTGCTGAGACTCCGACGGCAGAAGCTGCAGCCACAAAAGCCGCTGCCGCCGTGGCGTCGACGTTGCTGCTGCTGCTGCTGCCCTGCCCGTGAAGTGCGGCGCTTGCCAGGTTTGCGTGCAAGGCACTGATTTGGCCATTCAAGCGCTTGATCTCGTCGCTCAAGGCCTCCTCGCGACGGCACTTGTCCTCGAAGACGCGCTGCTGCTTCGCATTTTTCTCCTGCAGCTCCGCGATAGTGCTCGTGTGCTTTGCCGCCTCGGCCTCCATCGCGGACACATGCTCCGTCAGGCCTGCTACGCTGCTGCTCAGCTCCGCCGTGCGCTTCTGCTCCTTCGCGAGGCGATCGTTGAGGGCGGCGCGGTCGCTCTGGTAGCGATCCTGTAGCGACTCGATCTCCTTCACGCGCTCGTCGTTCTCCTGCTCAAGGTCGGCGATCGTCTGACGGTAGATTGAGATCTCCGACTTGCGCTTTTCCAGCTCGACGGTGATCTTCTTGTTCTCCTCCAACGACCTGTCGCGCTCAGCGACGACGGACTGGTAAAGCCCGTCGGCGACGTACTGCCCGTCGCGTGCCTGCACCTCGGCGATCGTCGCCCTCGCCTGCGCCAGTTCATCACAGAGAGTCTGGATTTGTTTTTGCGCGTTCGCCTCCGCGGCAGCCTTGGCGCTGGCGCGATCCTTCTCCATGTGCACCGCCATCTCCTTAATGCCGTCCTGCATGTCGTTCATCTGCTGCTCGAGCGACGCGTTCACCTGTGTGAGGCGTGTGTTCTCTGCCGTCAGCACAGCGACCTTGTCGCGCAGTTTCGCTTCACTCTCGCTCAGAGCCGTCACCTGGTCCTGCCACGCGCGCACGTTCTTGTTCTGTGTTTCCGAGATCGCGTGCTGCGCGTCCGTGACGGCCTTCAGCCGCTCGATCTCCTGCTTGGCCTCCTCCAGCTTTCGATCCAGCGGCTCCATCGTATTTTGCAGCTTCTCCTTTTCCGCCTTCAGCTCAGCAAACTGGCTCATGCAGATCGTGCTGCTCTGGGCCAATTCCATGTAAGCGATCGTCTCCTTCGCCTTCACAAGACGCTCCTCCACCTCCTGCGTCGCCGCCAAGCGGTCCTCGAGCAGCCTCTTCTCCTTGCTCAGCTCGTCGAACTGCTTCTGCAACTTGGCCATGCCTTCTGTGTTGCGCCTCTCCTGCTTGAGCTCGAGTGACTGCTTCTCAAACTGTTCCTTGAAGGTGTCAAGCTGTGTCGTCGCGCTCCGCACATCGGCGGTGAGGGAGGCGCACTTCTTCATGAGAAAGGTCACGCGCTTCTTATCGTCCTCGGAGCGCTGCTGCAGCTGCCGCGCTTCCGCGTCGCGGGACACGGCGTAGCTCTGCGCCTGCTGCAGTTGCATGGCCAGCTGATCTCGCTCAAACTCCAGCTTCGAAATACGCTCTTTGGTGGCGTTGAGTGTCTCCAGCACCTTCGTTTCGTCCAACGCAGTCGCGTTGGCAGCGTCGTCGGATGCGCTGCGGCTAGTTTCTAGGAAAGCAATGCGTTGCTTATACAGATCAATCTCGCGCGTTAGCGACTCCTGCTCCAACTTAAGATTCTCGTAGTCGTCGGCAGAGGTGAGGTGGCGTAACTGCTCGTCTTTCTCACTGAGCTGGTCCAGGGCGTCCGCCAGCCGCTTCTCCAGCGCATTATACTTTTCCTCCTGCTGCACCGTCATCTCCAGGATCTGGCTGCGCAGGTCCTGCACCGTTATGTGGGACGCGTCCACGTCACGCCTGGCCGTCTCCAGCTCCTGCCGCAGCTCAGCGCATTGCCCACATGACACGGAGGCGCTGAAGGAGTTGGCCAGCTGCTGTCGCAGCTTATCCACCTCCTCCATGTGCACCGAGTCCTTCGCTGCCAGCTTGTTCTCTAACTGGGCCACCTTGTGCTTCTGAAGCTCCACATCTTTATCCTTCTCAACAATGGCGTTGCGAGCCTCGGCTAGCGCGTCGTGCAGCGCATCACGCTCACTGGTCATGCGCTCGAGCGCCTCGGTGGAAGACTTCTCAGACAGCAACAGAGCACTGCTGCCAGCGGGCATCGGGGCTGCCGATGCTGGTTCCACAGGCGTGGAGCTCGCAACGGAATCGTTGCGCAGTTTCGCGTTCTCCGCCTTCATTGCATGCAACTCGGCTTGCGAGCTACGCAGCGCATCCTCGGTCCGCGCAGCTTGCTCGCGCACCCTTCGCATCTGCGCCTGCATCTCCTGCATCATGGCAGCACAGCTGTTGCCCTCGTCAACGGGCACGATATGCACCGCCACAGCCAGCGGGCCGCTGCTGATGAGCTGCTGCTGCTCCTTCACCATTTTAGACAGCTCCTGCGCGTTTAGGTGTGCATTGTGCAGGCCCTCCACCAGCGCCTGCACCTCGTCGTTGCTGGACGCGTGCGACGCCTTGTAGGCCATGAACTCGGACTGCAGCGCGTCGCTCAGCTGCTCCAGCTGCTCTCGTGCCGCGGACTTCGATCCACCAAACCAGCCTGTCTTCTCTGGCTCGAAGAGTGAGTGAAGCACTGACGTCCCCTTCAGCGGCTCCTGCGCCAGCGCCTGCACCTTCTCCTCTAGCGCGGAGATTTGGCCGGACAGACGGCCATTCTCCTCGCACACCTTAGTGAGTGTGTTGGAGAGCATCGCACCCTCGCTCTCCAGCTGGCGAATGCGCTTGATAAGCGCGTTGCCCTCAGCCTCGCTGCCGACCGTCTGCGTTGCCGTGGGCGCCGCTGCGCCAGCAGCGGCAGCAGGAGGAGAGGGGGACGAGAGCGCACTACCGCCGGCCGGGCTGGCACCGCTGGCGTCTCCAGCGGCGCCGTCGCCACTAGCCGGCGTTCGGCGCACCAACCTCCGCACGTCTGCCGAGGGCTGGTGCTCTGGTGAGGCACTCCCCACTCCACCGACGGGATCCATGTGGAACTCCATCGTCTCTGATGCGGCCGCACGAGTTCACCACCAGAGAAAACAAAGGACGCAGAATAAGGACGGAAGACCGGCGCAAGGAAACGACGCGGGCCGCTGACACGCACGCACACACACACGCAGCAGTGCAGAGGGAAGATAAGCAAACCAAGGAGGAGGAGGGGGAGGACGCTGGAGGCCGAGGCAGAGGGGCGCGCCACGCACACACGAAGGGTGGCGCTTTACAAATCAAAAGCCCGCGAGCAAGGAAAATTAGGAGAGAAGGGAAGCAATAAGAGATGCGGCGCCAGGCTACGCTAGCCAGACGACGCACTGCCCTGCGGATGCGTGTGCTGGTGGGTTGGGTGCGAGCCTACACCACTGATAAGCCCCACACCAGCACCACGTGGAGACGAAGAAAAAATGTGCGCGCAACGGCGGATGTCCCACCCCACGTGCGCAAGGCAGACCGAAGTTCCCAAAGAGAGAGCGGCAGCGGCAGCAGACAGACGCAAAGGCTCTGGCGCAGCGTTTCGACCACTAAAGAGGCAAGGCAGAGAGCGGAGAGAGCAGCACCAGCGCTGGAAAGCCGTCCGTACGCGGTCGCCGCCGCTGACGTCCAGAAGCAGCGCTGTTTTGTCTGCTTTCGTCTCCACAGGAGTAAGTAAGCGAGCAGGCAAGCAGGCGCAGACACAGCGTGGCCTGCTCCAGGATTGAGGACCACTAGCAGAACGATGCAGGGAGAGGGACGACGGTGAGGGTCGTGCCGGTCGAGAGAGAGAAAGCACGAAAACACATAAAAGGGGATCGACCGCTGGAGGGCGGGGCGAAGCCAGACGCACGCACAGGCTGCGCGGCAAAAGGAATGTTGAACAGGGTGCCGAAGCACGTCGCCTCGTGCATCGACACAAACCCCCGTTATTGGCGGTGTGTCGCTGCAGCGAGTGCCAGCTTGGTGTCGGCCCTTGTGGTGTGAGCAGGCCCCCGCTTGATGTGAGACGCTTTTCTGTTTCTATTCTCGTTTCTTTTCGTGTGATGCACGCGCGTTGACGCGTGTGTGCGTGGACGTATCCTCGTCACAGGAAAGAGGGAGAGGAAGGCGAAGCTTGAAGGAATGGCGAGTCGATACACATGCGTGGAGAGAGTAGTCGGTGACGCAACACCATCGCGCGTGCTGTCGCCGTTTCGTAAAGGTAGCGATTGTAAGGATTCCACCAGTGTCTGAGGCAGCGATGAGTTACAGGGACAGCCACATCCTGCTACAAGCGTACGCGCAGCTGCCGCCGTGCATGGGAAACGGCAAGCATGCTCACTGTGCTGCTCGCCTACGCTGCCCCTATCTCGTGTACACCATACTCCCTAACCGGCCCCTCAGGTGCGTCCGAGCAGCAGAAGATGAGATGCGAAGCAGAGGCCAGACAGAGGGGGAGAGGAAGCACACGTGGCCTCGCATGCGCAGTCTGGCGCGTACTTGTGTGCGTGTGTGTATGTGCATCTAGCTTGTGGTGCGCCTTCGCACAAGGAGGGCGCATCTCTCTTTGCATTCAGTTTGATATGCTCGTTGCCCCATCTCAGAAACAGCGACACGGCGCGCCCATGAGCAGACGCGCCTACTCGGTTACGCGCCTCGAGGAAGTGAGGGCGGGGTAGAGAGGGAGAGTGCAGTTACATGCATGAGAGCGTTGCCACTCTCCCCCCCCCAGTACACCGCCACAACAACATCGACAAGGAGCGTGCGCAAAGGGGTGAAGCAGAGCGAGAGAACAAGAAGTGCGCGCTGCACGCACGCACACACACACACACACAAGTATACGCCGCTCACTTGTCAGCGCGGTTCGTCCTTCTCCGTGTCTGTTTCCCCGCTCACAAGAAGAGGGAGGAGCGTGGCGGAGGAGGTCAGAAACAGAGAGGCTGCGCAGAAGGTCGACAACTCCAGTGAGTGAGTAGCGGCGCGAGGGGAGAAGGGGGCTGGAGGAGACGGTGCTACGAAGCGAGACGTGTGTTCCTGTCTCTCGGAGAGTAACGTGCCCTTCCCCTTCCCCTTCCTTCCCGCATTGCTCCCCACCTGCGAGGACGGGACTCGCTACGACCAACATGGCAGAGCAACGTGCTCTGCGTCATCTAGCATCGCCGATGTCATTGCCTCTTTCCCCCTCCTTCGGTCACTACCGCACCACCACACCACCACCACCACCCCTGCGTCACCTCGGTTCCCCCATCCTCCCTCTTCACTAGCACTGTGGCTCCCATCTATTCCCCCTCTCTTGACACCTATCACCGCAGTCACATTGTAGTTCAATAATAACAGCATCATCGCCAGCACCCTCCGCACGACCCGCTACGGCGACACGGAGCAGAAAGCACCGCTTGTTGGGGCTCCCCTTCCACCAGCATCGCAGCGAGAGACAGAGGGTGAGAGATGCGAATATATATAAGTAGCGACCGCCGAGCGACAGCCCTCGCCAACACGCCATCCTCGCACCTCTCCCACGCAAGATCCCCATCGTTTTTCGGCGGGGAAGCGAGAGCTGGAGAAGCAGGGGAGAGCGTCCGCACCGGCATCTTCGACGCAGTCCTCAGGCTTATTTGCCTTGCGCGCAGCGCTTCTGAGCGTCCACGCAAGCGATGTGGTAGAGACCATCCACGAGCTGCTGAACATTGACGACCTGCTTCAGGAAGCAGGGCACCACGCACACCGCGAAGGCGTACCACAGAAGGTCGCCCACCACCGCGACACTCGCGTAGTTCGCCCATGCGTACAGGAAAATGTACGCGAACTCCTGCCCGATGCAGAAGAAGCTCATCACGCGGCCGTTTATGTAGTACACGCGCAGCAGCCAGAAGATGCTGTCCGAGACGTCCTTGTGGCTATCCTTTCGAATAAAGACGGAGGCGTACATGCGGCAAAAATGAGACGCCACGTCGAGGAAGAGAAGTATGGCGAGAACACATGTGTAGCGGTACGGCATGGGTTGCAGTACGCTGTCAAGCACCACCAGGAAGCCAGCCGTCGAGGCACGATCGGTGAGCATGTCCAGAATGGCGCCAAAGTTCGAGCACTGATCCAACACACGAGCCGCCATGCCGTCGGCCGCGTCCAGCAGGAAGGAGGCCGCGTAGAGCACGAGGCACAGCGCAGGGTAGTCGCGTGCCACCAGATAAGCCATGATCGACGCCGCTATCCGGGCATAGCCGATAATGTTTGGCACGAAGAAGAAGACCTTGACGGGATTCGAGCTCGTCGGCTTTGGAGCCATTGCCGCCATGTGAGAAGACAGAGGAAGAGAGAGGCGGGTGTATGCGCGTGTGGGTGCGTGTGTGCTTGTAGAGAACGTCAGAAAAAAAAAGTCAAGCCGCAAGCCGATGAGGTAACGTCGATATCTGCAATGCGTTATCTGAGACGTGCTGCCATCACAATATATTGAAGAGCATGCAGCAGCAGACGCAGCGGAGCGAAGAGAGAAAGATCGGGTCAGGGGAGCGCAGTTGGGAGGAGGGAGGAGGGAGGAGGGAGGAGGGGCGAGCCAAACACAAAGAGCGGGCATTCGACGGAATAGACGACGACGGGAGAACACGCGATGCCTCTCTGGCTGTCTCGCACGCCCTGCTATCGCTTTTTGTCTGTAGCGTATCGCTGTTGCAGACGCAAGGTCTGACTAACCACGGAGGAAAGCGCTGATCCCGACAAGCCTAGCCCTCTCCCTCACACACACACACACGCACGTGCACACGCGCATATACGGAGGAGCCGCTGTGGTCGTGCATCACCTGTAGACACGAGCACCGAAGCGCCTGGGAACGGCACGCGGGTATTTGCTTTGGCGGTCGAGTACACAAGCGCATGCGCAGCGAGGCGATCACAATCGCGGCGGCCACAAAGAAAACAAACGACGCATCTTATCGAGGCATGTGCAGTCGATGCGGCGGCGGCGGCGGCTCTTTGCGGAGCTCTTCACGCGCCTCATCCACGCTGAATGGACAGGCGCGGTACTTGAGTACCGGGTAGCGAAAGTAGACATTATCCTTTGCCACCTGTTGCTTCGCCAAGCATCGGTCGCACATGTTCGAGTCTGCGTCGCTGAAACTGCTGCGCGGCTGTCGCAAACCACAGCCAAAGCACATCTCCTTGCAGTCCACGCAGACCATCGTGTTGAGCGGCCCGTTCCTCTTGGGGAAGTGCTCCGATGGGAGGAGGCGAGTGCATTGGCAACACCGCCACCGAAAATGCCTCTTGGAAGCCGCCAAGAAGGCAGTGTGGAACATCCGCGCCAGCACGCAAAGCACGCTGGCCCGCAACACACACACACGCACACAAGCACACACACGCGCTCGCACGAATAGAGAAGTGTGCGCTGCACACGTGAAGGTGGAGCGGCCCTCCGAAAACAGCCATCACGGTGCACACGCCGGTCAGCGCCGATACGCACAATCAGAGCGGGCCGTAATGAAAACCGAAGGCGCTCCACGAAGACGATAGAGAGAGAGCGCGAGAGAGACAGAGAGACAGAGATGAAGAGACGGAAACGAGGAAGCGAAGAAGTAGGCGGCCACCACGAGCACACCAGAGGAGCGCGAGATCATGGGAGAAACCGCTGAGAGCGCAGCATACATGTTTGCCCTCCTCAAAGCCTCTATACGCAATCTTTCGTGTGGTACAGAGACATGGCGGCTCCAGCGCGCATGAGGGGTGAGGGCGTGAGGCCGTGAGGAGGGAGGAGACCAAAGCAGCAGAGCAAAGGAAGGACACCCGAGAGAGCTCCCTCTGCACGCCTTCATCAGTATGCTGGGGCGTCAGGTTGCGCCTCTCCGTTCGCCATGAGCTCCGCTGTTTTCCTCCGTCATCCATCGTTGTTCGTTCCATAGGCGCGCGCCGATCATCCGCTTGTGACTGCACTCACCCAAACCAAAAGCCGAGCTCCTGAGAGAGCGGGAAGGAGGGGAGAGCGGCCTACAACAACAGGAGCAGCCGCAGCAGAATTGAGATGCCGTCACACTGCGCTCCCTTCGCCCTTCCATATTCGTCTATGTAGCACATACCGGCAGGCTCACGGGTCCGGACCCACGTGCACGCCGAGACGGTCAACGCGCACTCTCGCCTCGCCGACAGAGGCAACGCACTTCAGCCAGTGATACTACCACATGGTGGCGGTGTACTCGTAAACGATGGCGTCGTCGCCAAACTTTTCCCGCACCTGCGCGAACACCTCATCAGCAAACCGCTGCACATCCGGCACCAGCTCCGTCAACGTCACGCCGTCGCCTGATAGAAGGCCGTTGCGGATCAGCTCTTCTGCGTAAACCTTGCGCAGGCCGCTGTTCTTTGTCATGCTCCTCGCCAGCACGTGGGCGTAGTAGCGCTGCTTGATGTTCTCCTGCGCGAGGTGGTGGATAAACTGCTCATATGTGCCAATGTGACCCTTCTGGTATCCGTTCATGGAGTCGCGCAGACGCACGCTACTCCTGAGCAGGATCTTCGTAGGCGCCTTCGGTGTCGCTGGTATTTCTGCCGCGGTTGCGGCGTACCCACTAGAACCGGAGGCAGACCGCAGTAACGGCGCTGCTGCCGTGCTTGCCCCTCTACCCCACCACTGCCACCACCGTCTCTGCGACGACGCTGTGCTCGTGCGGTAGTCGTTGATGTCGGGCAAGAGCTGGTCCTCTCGGAGGAACCCCACCGATGCGCGAGAGGCCTTGCCCAGGCTGTTCGCGCCATCCATGAAGCGGTACGGCGCCATCTCCGCCTGCGCGTCCACCGTGACGAGAGACTCTGTCTTTTGTAGGTAGAGGAACACGCGGTGCAGTACCGTGTTGATGTGCAGCCGGCGCTCCACAACTGCCGGCTTGGGACGAGCAAGCCCGGCATGATCTACTTCTTCGCGGTTGTCGTGAACGAGGGGCTGCGGTGCCATCGCAGCCGGCACCACCTCGACGGTGTGCCGCTTGTGTGTCAGCTTGTTCTCAAGAATCGCCATATCGCATGGAAAGTGGAAGAAGAGGGAGTTGCGGTACGGTGACACATTAGTCGTCAGCACGTACGTGTAGGTAGTGAAGTAGTACAAGACGCAGAGCAGTCCGACGGAGGCAGCGAGCACGTAGACGGTTAGGGACGTCTGCACACGCCCCGAGGCCAAGCCAAGGCGAGACCCGCGGAGGCGCCCAACCGCGGGGTAGCCCCCCTTGCGGTAGACAGTCCGCCGCGGATGTTCTTGCAGCGGCGCATGATGCGAATGGTGTTGAAGGGCAGCAGCAGCAGCAGGACCGCCCGCGGCAAGAACGGCGGCCGCGTGACTGTCCACCGCGCCGGACGCGGAACCGACGTTTCTACGCCGCGGTGGCGTGGTTGCGGAAGAGAACTCGGCCGCCGCCTCACCAGTTGCACAGAACGAGGAGGAGCCGACCGAGACAACCGTGCGCCGCGCCCTCGCGCACAGGAGCAGCGCGGCTCGCCGATGCAGCCGCATGATTGCGGGGAGGGGAGGGTCCAGTGCGTCGTGCAGGACGCCCCGCCCCAGAGCAACAGCAGCACGATGCAAAGCGACTGCGGGGTGACACACCACACAAATCCTCGCTTGCCTGCGCGCCGGTCGTCGTCCACGCCGCGACAGGGGAGATAGAAGGGGCGGCCCGGGGAGTCACCGCCGCACGCACACAGGCACACACCGAAAAAGAGCTGTGGCGTTGTAATGAACGCGCGTGTGTGAAGAAGCAGGAGGAGGGGAGGAAGACGGCGGTGGTGACCGCAACACAAGAGGGATACAGTCGCAGAGACATGCAAAACTCATCTGCAGAAATGGCAGAGGGATGCGTTCCTGCTGCGTGACAACAGGCGAGGGGGGCGCGCGGGCGGTTTTCCGTTGCAGTCCGTGTTGCGGCTGCGGCTCCGCCTCTTCCCCTTTTGCTCCCCCTCCAGAGCGACACATGCACGGCTACAAGGGCACGCAAGCGCGCCATCTCTCCATCGCCGCACTGGCGCAGTGCCTTTGCCTTCCGGTGCTCAACGTGCTACGTGGCCTTCCATGCCGTGAGGGCACCCCGGCACCAGCAGACTATCATCATCCCGCTCCACCCCACCTCATCTGATGTCTCCTTCACCAAAGCTGCACGTCGGTAAGAAACAAGAGGGCGAGGTTGGCTACACGCGGCGCCTCGCCCTCGCCGGCTCTTCCTCGCCCACCTCAGCCGATCCCTCCCATTGCCGTTTGGGCGCTGCCTCTTGAGTGCGGATCAGGTCTTGCAATCGTGCAAGGTTCTCCTTCTTCTCCTCCAGTTCCGCCCTCGCATCCTTCGCCGCGGCAGCAGAGAGCACGCAGAGGGCCTTGAGCTGTCGGTAGCACAGCTCCGTCATCTTTGCTTGCCGGCCCTCCAGCGAGGAAGTGTCGGCAAGGTCCGCCACGCCGCTATTCAGGATCTGCTGCAGTGCAGCGCGCCGCTCCTTCCGCTGCGCTCGGCGGCTGTCCTCCTCTTCGGTCGATGTGGCCTCCATCGGAGCCGCCTCCGCAGTGGCAGAGCCTCCTTGGATGGCCAGCTGATGTGTTGCCTCCGCCGGTGGCGCGTCTGTGGCTTTCCACACACAAATCTTTCTCGTCAAGTCCACAAAGGACATACCGTGGAAGGTGAGGGCGTTGCTGACGCTGTTCATGCTTCGAAACACCACAACGAGCCGGCCATCGACAACGTCCCATGCCTCGATCGCGCCGCAGCGCTTCAGAAGCATGTGCAGCAGGTCCTCTTGTGAGTCCTCTGGGCAATCCGTGATGTACACGGTGCGGTGCAGCTTGCCTACCAAGTCTAGTGGCATCTCTCTCCGTCTGTCTGCGATTGGGCACCTGAGATGCTGTCCTAGCCACAGAACACAGCAGCAGACACCCGAGCACGTGACGCTGAGAGAGGAGGTACACATGGAGAGCACAAGGAGGCGTGGAGGGTGAAGGGGGCGAATGGTTGGATGAAAGAACATGAGCTCGACCAGGCTGCACACGCCCCAGGCAGACGGTGCGGAAGGGAAGGTCTTCTCGGCGCACAGCATCACCGTTCCACGCCAGAAGGGCAACACACCCGGCGTTAGAATCCGTCTCCGATCGGAAAAAAGCCGCGTTGGGGATGCACGGCCCCCCCTGCTGCATGTGCCGTAGCGCTTTTTTTCTATGCGCGCCACACTCGCTCGCTCTCTGTGCGCACGGTACGACGAATAGGCAAGGAAAGACAGCGGGCACGCAGCGGAGGGAGACGTGCAAGCGAAGAAGCGCCGATCGTGGCGACATGAAAGAAAGACGTCCATCTGCCAAGCAAAACCGGTGCTGCAGAGCAGCTGCAATCGCGGAGAGCGCCCTCGATTGAATGGTGCGTGGATCGGCATGGACAAGAAGCAGCAGCAGGAGCGGGCAGTCAAGGCATGAAGGGGAGGAGTGGTGCTTTTCATCACATGAGACGGTCGTCCATCAGTTGCGCGCAGGCTCCCTTTCACGCGCTACTCACCAGCTGTCCTCGTCGCTCAATGTTTCAAAGGCAAGTCGCAGCGAGCACTCTCGCCGCTTGCTGAGCCTTTTCGTTCCTGGCGGCGGCCTCCTCGCGTGTGATGATGTGACTGCTGCCTTGGGGGCACCAGGTGCGCCTCTGACGCTAGTTAAAGTGATGGTCGAGGAGGCCAGTCGGCCAGTCAGCGGCAACCGCTCTGCCTGCAGCGCGCCGTTGACTGCCATCGGCGATGCAATGCGGCCAGTTAGCTGCCGCGGGGGCGCGTCTGAAGCACGGGTGTGAAAGCTTGCTTGAGGAACCACCGCGCGCATGGAGGACGACGACGTCGATGAGACCGTCAAGGATGATACAGACACGTCTGCGTCCTGGGTGGCCCACTCCGTGCGCGCATCACACGATGGGCGCGGCGTCCAGCTGCTGACGGTCACGGAGCAGTCTCCTCTAGTGTCCTCGCTGCGCCTTCTCTCACCGCTACGCGTCGTGCCCAGTGCGCCATATGCTGCCGGGGTCTCCTGCTGCTCTTGCTGCTGACCGTGGCGGGCGTGATGCTGTTGGGAGTGAAGATAGATAGTATTGTGAGTGTTGCCGCTCTTAAAGCTGCCGCTAAGCACACTCTCAGCCGCAGCGCTGTCAGTGAACGCACCTCCGGTAGGCTGAGCTGCCCCCGACGCAAGCGTAGTCGGCGTTCGTGTCGTGGAGAGCACGCTGGCCGACATGTCGCTGAGGGTCGTCGTCGGGCTGTGTCGGCTGGCGTTTCCAGGAGACCTAAGCCTCGTGGCGCTCGGCCGGCGGCCCGAGCTTGTATCCGCCTCCTCGTCGCTCAGGGCGCCAAAGAGCGAGGAAGCCGACAGAGTCACCGAGGGCGGCAGCGCAGTGCTCTGCCAGGGGTGTGTTAGAAGCGCGAAGGACATCAAGGGGCCAGGAGAGCTGGTAGACAACAGAGACGCCGCTGGAGCGACCGCATCCGCTGTGTGCCATGCCGCGCCATGTGCACGCCTTGTTGTTCCGGTCACGCGCTGGGCAGTGGAAAAGGGGGTGACGGTCGGCGATGGCGAAGTCGTGGTGAGAGAGCTAGCCGATGGGTTTCCATCCCGCCGCGCGTACGGGATGTCGTCCCTCGGCGCCGGAGAGACTAGAGAAGCGCCTGCGCAGCTGATGGTAGTTTTTGTGCCTGTCGGCATGGCAGCCGTCGAGCGACTGTGGCCACCGTCGTTGCCGCAGTTGGCCTCTGTGTTGGCCAGCACTGCAGCGAGCGAAAACGTGCTCGACAAGTCACGACTGACAGGCAGCGCCACCGCACCCATGCACGCCTCCTCGGCAACGGCTACGCTCGCCGGCGCCGCCTGGGCAGCCGACCCGGCAGGTTCTGTGCGGCCGCTTGCTGCTGTGTCCTGCATGGCGCTCGCCACAGCAGGCGTGGTGGCGGCGGCATTAACACTCAAAAACGGGTGCGCCAGTGCCGTTGCGGCGCTGCTGCGCGCTGCCTCATCGACGCATAAAAGCGACCGCACAAACGACATGCCGGTGCGCGACAGCGCATGCGGCGAGTGGCAGGCGGCACCGCTGCAAATGAGCCGCTTCATCTCAGCCGCCGAAACGTGATCGAAGGGGTGGTGGCCGCAGATCATCTCAAACACAAGGATACCGAGTGCCCACATGTCAGACTTGCACGACCATCCGCGGCCGCAAATCACCTCCGGTGCCGCGTACTCCAGCGACCGCCCTCCATCATGGGAGCCGCCGAGCTCGCCGAGCCAGCGAGCGCGCCCGTCGGCCAGGTGCACGGCGGATGCGAAGTCGCCGAGTTTGGCGGTCGCTCCCGCCTCGCTGCGGCGCAGTAGCACGTTGCGCATCGTCACAGCGCGGTGCACAACGCGTTGCTCGTGCAAGTGCCGCAGTGCCAGCGCCACGTGGTACACGATGACCTGGGCCTGCGCCTCAGGCAGGCGTTGCTGCGGCTGGCGAAGGAGGTGAGTGGCGAGGTCACCAGCGTCCGCGTACTCCAGAGCAGCGTAACAGCGTCGCGCATCCGTGAAGAACGCATAGAGCCTTACAATGTGGGGGCAGTGCCGTCCTGCTGCTGCCTGTAGTCGCATCGCACGCTCGACCATATTCGTCCCGCCTTCGTGGCGCTGAGCGTAGTCGTCGTTGAAAACCTTGAGGGCCACGACGACTTTGCTGTACTTTTCCCGCGCAAGGAACGTCTTGCCGGAGTGCCCGTGCCCGATACGGCGCCCGATATCAAAACACGATAGCGACCACCGCCTCGCAGTAGTGGCTGGCGACAGGGAGCGCCGCGCCGGGGTGCTGGAGTCTCTCTCCGCAAGCAGTGGCGAGGCAGGCCAGACCAGTGTACACTTGGCGCTGGCCCCCGGAGCGGATGGCGAAAGAAAAATGGACGAATCAGGCAGAGGAGCAGCAGCCTTACCATCAGCATCAACGCTGGTGCGGTGCAGGTGCGTACTCGACGGCGGCACGCCCGTGATGGGAGAGTCGGTGAGGTCATCGTCATCCCCCTTCTCCACCTCCACGTCAGCACCCGGCCCATCGAATTCGCTGGCAACGTACGGCCAAGCCGACGGAAACGCGCCACCGTGTTGGCAACTGCGCGGCGCAGCCTCACCACACGAACGCGTGGGGCCGGTGCTGCGCCTCACGTCGCCCGCCCTCGTCATCTCCACTGCTTCTCTCGTGCCCGTGTCTTTCCCAGCTCCTCCGTGGACGGCGCCGCGCCCACCATCGCTCATGGCGGCGTCATCGCTGTCCTCCTCCATCAGTGACGCACGAAAAAACTGAGAAAAGCGCAGATTAGCCGCCACGTCCAGCGAAGCCGGCGCCGCTTCCAACAGCGCAGCTGCTGTGCCGCCGCTTTCGTTCGCGAGCGGGTCGGCGGCAACGGCCTCTGTCGGCCGCACGACAGGGACAGACCGTGAGACGGCCCACGCCTGCTTGGCGCTTCCGGCCCTAGCAAGCCACTCCTGCGCCTCTTGCACCTCCGCGTAGGAGAGATCTTGCAGCCGCTCCACAGCGGTCTGATCTGCTGCTGAGATCTGCGAGGACGGTCTCGCAGACACTGACACCTTGGCGGGGTAGACAGAAGGAGATGCGGACGTCTTTAGGGCCACCATCGGCACGCGGAAGTGCACGTGCTGCTGCTGCGCCAGCTCCTGCGCAGCACCTTCTTCCTCCTCGTGGAGCTGACACTGTCGAATGCGCTCAGAAGGCAATGCGAGCGGCCACGCCGTCGGTGCCGGCGGCTGTGCGTCTGGAGAGTGTGCAGTTGAGGATGGAGTGGACGGTGACCCAGAGCCGTGGTGTGCAAGGCTACTGGAGAAAGAGGCGAGCTGCGCATCTGCGTGAGGAGGGGAGGAGCAACACCCGCGCGTCAACGACGGCTCGTTTTCCAGTGATGCCCCGCTGTGAGTCGCGCAGGCAGATGTTGGAGAGAGGCAGGTGGCAGCGCCGCCGCCAGGCGTCCTCGTCAGCCCGCCGCTGCTGCCGCTGACACCTCGACTGCGCGTGGCCCTGCTGGTGCTACTGCTGCGCCCACTGCTGCAGCTGGGACGGTTCGAGGCGGTGCCACGTCTATGGACTCCTGCCACGCATGCGGTGTGCATAGCCTCAATGTCGCCGGCATGCCCCGGTAACAAATGCGAGTCGAGCGATGGGCATGGGCTAGACTCGGTATGGCCTGAGCTAAGGTTGGCAGAGGAGGAGGTACTGGGCGCAGCACGGCCGCTCCCACAAAACGACCTGGCTTGCCGCAGGGCCTCGTGCGCCGGCGTTAGCGTCGCCGTGGATGTAGTCGATGAATGTGTGGTGGTGAGTGACAGAGAAGCCGAGAGCGCCGAAGAGGCTGCCCTCTCCGCAGCTGCTGTAGCGGAGTCCATCCACCAGCCACCCCCTCCCGTACACTCCCCACCCCCTCTACTGCGATAACGCCTCCTCTCTGTGCGTCTGAGCACACGACGAGTAGCAAGGGCGCGTGCGTGCGAGTCAGTGCGCGAAACACCAGATACTGCCGCAGAGGACTGGCACAACGGGCACGAGCTGATAAAGACCGCTACAGCCGTCCTGTGAAGAGAAAAAGGAGGCGCAAGACGGCACCGGGTGTGGTTAGCTGACAACGTATGAATCTATGTGTGTGCGTGTGCGTGTGCGGGTGTGCGTCTATGCGTGTGTGCATGTGCAAGCATCTCCTGCCCTCGCTAGGGTGAGATCAGAGAGAGCGACAGATAGGAAAGATCAGAGGAGAGCAGAGCAGATGGAGCACACCGGCTTGCGGGGTTCCATCCCCCGTTTTCTGGCCTGTTATGGGCGGCTTTAGCAAAGGTGTCGGGTGTCGAGAGGCAGGAGGAAAGCCGGCTTCAGTGCCCCTCCCCTACAGCGCTGCTGCTTATCCTTTGGATGAACTCTACGAAAATGCAAGAGACCCCCCTCACTATTCCCTTACCCAGCATGCCGAACCTCGGCGGCGGGCACGATGAGGGCGGGGCACGGGGTGGGGCTGACTGGAACTCAGAGATAAGGTAGTAAAACCAGTTGGCATCCTCCTCAAAGCAAGGAGGAGAGCGAGAGAGCTAGCGCGCCCCACACGCACATATACGACCGTACGTCACTGCGGGCGGGGGCCGTCCGAAAGGAATACCTGCGCCCCGCCTCGCTCCCCCGCCCTTCGCCCCCCCCCCTCCATACGGGAGAGCAAGACACTTTTCCGCATCAAGGAGAAGGGAAAGAGCGGGCAGATCCAAGAGCATAGCACAAGGTCCTGGAAGGGAGAGATGGAAGTGGATGTGTGCGCGTGTGCAGTGGCGTCCGCGGTGATGGCAGCTCGATGAATCCTTTGCATGCGGACTGTGACCAGGTGTCCGTGTATGTGTTGTGTGTGTGTGTGTGTGCGCGCACGTTGTCTTTGGGCATCCCGCGCAACCGGCGAGAGAGCCAAACAGAAGCGAGAAGCGCACGCAAGCGGCCGTGCTGCTCCGTTCACGGAAGACAAGAGGGAAGGGCAGCAGGAGGCACCGCCATGGCGGCGACTCCTGCTGCGCCGACGCAAAATGTATGCACTGCAGGGAGCGCGCCAAGGATGAGAAAGCTCGGCCGACTTCTGCGTAATGAGCTGAGAATCAGAACGCGCGCAGACGAGTTCGTCCACGTGCGTGTTACCGTGAGTGCTTGTCCTGTCCGCCATGGTGCCCGTTCGCATACCCCCATCCTGCTGGAAGGCGAAGGGCACAGGCAAAGACGAGGAGGAGAGGGCGGCGGGTCTACCGAGGCCCGTGGAGGAGCAGTGAGACTCTCAGCTCCTCCTTCCATCCCCGATGCCTGTTGCAGCAGCACACGCCTATAAACGCGTCTGTCAATGCTGAGGCGGTGGCGCGGCTCTCGCGGTCTCGGCCAACGCCGCCTCCAGGCGCGCCACCTCGGCGCGCAAGAGGGGCAGCGAGCAGTGTACCAGCTCCTTGCGTGTCGGCTCTGCAACAAGGCGGTCGATCTGAAATAGTTGCACTTCCGCCAGTGCTCGCGCCGCTCGCGAGGTGGTCGTGTCGTACGCGCTTTCCCGCACCGCTGCTGCGACCGCGTCGCGCACCTCCTGCTGCAAGACCTGCAGCAGCCTTGGTGTGGTGTCCCGCAGCGCACCGATAGGGTCAAGGGAGGCAAACAGGTCAGACTGGGGAACGGTACGCATGGGCACCTCCACATGTTCGTTGCCCAGCCCCGCCTGGAAGCAGTGAAACGCGCAGTGACCGCAAGTGATGTTCGTCTCTGTGTTGAAGACGCTCGCGATGAGGCCGACTCAGCCGCTCTCCGTGTACTGTTGAAACCTCCTCTGCGTGCATAGGTCCACAGACGACGGCACGGCTGGAATCCTCGGATGGCTGTGATGCCATCCCACCATGTAGGTGAGCGCTCTTGTGTCAGTCGTCATGCGATCTGCCGCTTCGGTAGCTGACGCAACGGACTCGGCCGACATCTCTACTCGATCGCTGCGCTGCACATTACGCTCCCCGATGTGCGTGCCCCAAATGTAGGCCACCTTTTCCCGTTTGGCCGCCGAGGAGGAAAGCGTCGCAGGTGCTGCGCCGGCGGTGCTGACGGCGGTGGCGCTGCCACGGCTGCAGACGCCATTGACGGCGCCATCCGTCTGACTCGCGGGGAAGCCGGCATCGCGACTGCCGTCCATGTGCGTCTCCGTGAAGGGCTGTACCTCAATGCGGCTCAGCAGCAGCCCCATGACCTCCTCCTCCTGTCGGGAAGGCGTGCCGCAGACAGCTCTGAACCACCTGGTCACTGATCCGCACCTCCGACAGCGGCTCCCTACTCTCGCGGAGCTTGGCGGACGTGTTGGGCATGTCGGCGGCGTTCATGAGGAGATGAGCACCCAATAGTCCCGATGCGGAGGGGCAGAAAAGAAAATACGCCTCCTTCGAAGACTCGCGCCAGCGTGTCTGGATGTGTTCAGGGGCACTGGAACACGACTGTGGAAGCCTTGATGAGCTGCTCTACCCTCCTCCTGGTGCCATTCGACGCACAGCCTTGAATGGGGCCTCGTCTACCCGGCGCCGCTTGGGGAACAGGTTAGAGAGTGTGTAGAAAGCGGTAGACAGGTGGGGGCAGAAAAGGGGGAGAGATAGCCGAGGACGGAGCCACAGCTCAGACGGGCACCGCAGAGCGCCGCCAGCAAGAGGGCAAGGAGAGCAGCCGGCGGAGGGGGAGGAGGGAGTGCGCGCTCACGGAACGCAGCTCCACTCGGTGCTGCGAGAAAGAAAGCGGCGTTGCACGCAAGCGCTCCCTCCTCGACTCACACGCGCATGCGTACGCATGTCCGACTCGAACATTCGTTCCGCCTCGGTGCAGCCAGCGAGCACCTCTGGAGAAGGTCGGATAAGAGAGGGGGGAGGGGGAAATCGGTCGCACCGTTCATGGGCCGCTCGAGGGACTCTCCTAACAGAAGTACAGCGGGGCGTCGCTGCGGTCGCGCGTTGGCCGACGGCGTGTCGTGGGAGAGGGATGATAACGAGGGGTGCTCAGATACGCTCCAGCGCGCAATCTACAAAGGACGGAGTAGTGAAGGGGGAAGGGGGACGGCAAGAAACGAGACGCCTCCGGGGATGGGGAGGGCGCCCACTCCCCTCCCCTTCCCCCACACCAACAAGGCGACACACAGAGAGAGGCATACAGGGGACACTTCTAGTACAGGGCATCGTAGGGAGAGAGAGACGGGGGAGGGCAGGCAGTGGGGAGAGGGAGAGAGCCGAAGACCGCACCGCCGGCCCCGCACCTCCCACGGGCCCCACCATCACACCCTTCGATAGACCAACATGAACAGGAAAGGAGCATCTAAAACCACGCACGTGAAGAGAGGAGTAGACAGAAACGGAAAGACACACGTGCACACGTGAAACGAGGCGAGCCGACAACGAAAGCAGCACGGCAGCCCGCCGAGCGGGAGCGCAGAGACATGCGCAAGCGACGGGCAGCAAACACCGCACCGCAGGACGCCGGCGCGCACCAACACAGAGACAGGCAACGCGCACAAGACGCATCGCATCGGCAAGAACTTGGTGACGCGAACGCGCTCCACCGGCTTGGGGGATGAGCGGTTATGGGGGCTATGGCCCTCGCATCCTCCCGCACGTCAAGGCAGGACGAGCAGGGGAAGGGCAAAAGGGAGAAGACGTAGCCGATGCCCCTGGCGCTGTCATCATGGTTGCTCTCGCCTCCCCCCTCCCTCGCTAAGTGTAACCCAGAGATAGCGATGTTGGTGAGAGCAGAAACCGCAGGAGGCACATGCGCTGCACTCGCACTGGCTGCGAGACCCACTCCCCCTCCCAACACACAAACACACAAGTGCATGCGCCCACTCCGGTCGGTATGCCCATCTATGAGGCTATGAGTGGCTCTTCTCTTCTCCGCTGACGCTTCCGCCTCGTTGTCCGTAACCGCGTTCTGTGGTAAACCCTCTACAACGTTGGTTGCTCCGTCACCGTGCGGAACAGCGACACCACAGCTGTCTGCGGCAGCTCGCTAATCAGCTCCCACGCCTGTGAGTCGTTGCGGATCATCGCGCTGAAGTTACGCGCCACGTAGCTGATGGCACGCTCGTGCAACTCCGGTATTTGATGCTTCACGGCATAGATGAGGAGGCGCAGGGCGTTTGTGTTGCTAAACGCCTCATCCGCCTCGCGCTTCAGTTGGCCGTCCATGATGAGCACCTGCTGCATCTTGAAGATGATGGCAATGTCCTCGGCCGAGAAGTCGCGCGCGGTGTCAAGGTGGCGACGGTACATCCCCATCAACAACTTCTGCCAGCTACGCAAGGAAAAGTCGAACTCGTTGGTGGTGAACGACGGAAGCGGTCCCGGGCTCCGTGGGTTCATCGCTTGCGAGAACAGCACACAGCGGCAGGCGAGAATGTAGCGGTGGGCGTGCACCGCGTACTGCTGCGGCCCCACCACCCACTCGTAGTCGCTGTACTCCCCCGACTCCGCCAGCCACGCAAGCTGCTTCCCCAGTGTGTTTTTCATGGGTGGGATCGGCGCATTCGGCACCGTCTCCTTGCTGTAAAGAATTAGCGAAAGACGACGGAAGAGGTGGCCAGGAATCTCTTCAAACTGGCGGTCCTGGATGAGGATATCGTAGTTGTCCAGCAGCACGTGCAGGTAGAGAGAGGTGAGCACCTCGTCCGCAGCGTTGTAGCGCGTCAGCACAATGGGTAGAATGTTCTCAGGCGTCAGGAGCGGGCGAACGTAGCGGATGCAGACCGCGCTGAGGTCGTAGAACTCGCACGCTGCCGCAAGCAGGTACAAGTCAAGCAGCGACTCTGGCGGTAAGACGCCCGACTCAGGATACTCTTCCGTGTACACGTACCGCAGAAAGGTTGTGAAGACGTCGAGGGGGACGGCGATGGCGACGATGCAGCCGACCTGCAACGGCAGCATCTGCTCGGGAAGCAGCGGCTGCATGCGCGCGCCAATCACGCAGCGGTGGGCCTTGACGCGGACGCCCTGGACGTCGAAGCTCATGTCGCACAGGATCTCCAAGTGCGCAAAGGGGTACGCGAGCGGTGCGCGCACGACGGCGCTCCCAGCTACTCGGCCACCGCCATCGCCGCCGACGGTCGAGGCGTTGTCTAAGGTCATCATCTGACCACCGCTCGGGTCGCTGTAGAAGCCGCGACGCAGCGCGGCCCCGGCACTCGCGCCAGGCCGGTCCACGCTGCCCTCCATCGGAACGAGTGCGCTGGTGCCGACTCGGCCAGGCGAGTACGACGTCCCACCGCTCCGTCCCAGTGGAGTGACGCCGCCACGTCCGCCGACCGGCCGCACGCTAGGGCCTCGGCTTGGCGATATCTGTCCGCCGTTCGTTCCTGCAACGCCGGCGCCAACGACGCTGCGGGTCGGGGTGACGGAGCGGGTTGCGCTGCGCACAGGTGGAGCACGCCCGTTGCCGCTGCCGTTGTCCACCTGCAGCACCGCCTCGAAATCAACGCAGCGGGTCCCCGTCTCCTGCACCGTGTACACGAACCCGCTCTCAGGGTGCAGCAGTTGCTCGATCGCGATGAACTGGTGAAGTCCCCAAGCACTTCCGGCCTTCTTGAAGGTGCAGTTGAACGTCTTGCTGCGCGACTGCAGCGGGTCACGCATGCAGACGGCCGTGAGCTTAAAGTGGACAGAGACAGCACCCGGCGTGCAGCTCTGAAGGTGCAGCGCCAGGAAGCGCTGGCCCTCGGCGGATCGCTCTTGAATGTGGAAGCGCCAGAACCAGCCGCCAACGTTGAACTCAGCGCTGTAGCGTGATCCCTCGTACTGCAGCTCGCGAATCACGCTCACCGGCACGCGGTAGCGATAGCGTGCGCTGCGCTCCGAGAAGAGCTCCACGGCCTCCACCGATTCCATGTTCGACTCTAGAAAGGAGTGAGGGTACGAGGAGAGCTGCGGCGGAGCTGGTGTGCGCCGCGTCTGCGGGAGAAGCGCTAGCAAAAACAAAATGAGAGACGGCGCACAAGGTGAGGGGAGGGGTCAATGCAAGGGGGCCCACGTCAGCGGGCCTGTGTCACTTTCCGTAGGCGTGGCAAAGGCCCCCTCTCAAAGGGAGGCGAGGAGAGGAGAAAGACTCTGTTTACAAGTACAGTGAGCGCGCCGCTGAGAGCTGTGTGGAGGGCTGAAAGCGAGCGCGACCACCTTGGTGTGTGTGTGTGTGTGTGTGTGTGTGTTGATATCAAGGAAGAGGATCCGTGGCGAAGGAGGAAAGAAGGGGTGCGCGTGGCCCTTGACGCAGTGCTGATCTCGCCTAGACGACTGGTCGTGGTGATGCGGCGTGAAGGACAAAGGTCGCCGCCGCAGACTGCAGGGGAGAAGTGAAGGATGCAGAGAGAGAGAGATGCACGCAGAAACAGCGTACAAGCGCAAGTGCCATCGTCCAGGAGTGGGCGCGAGGCTAGGGAGAGAGAGAGTGTGTAGCGCCAGAGAATGCTTAGAAGCGCGGCACAGTCGGTATGCAGCACCTGTCGTCGCGACCGTGTCGGGGTCCCCCTCCCAGTGCTTGTAGAGGAAGGAATGTAAAGCGCGCCCGCATGCACGCGTACAGGCGCGAACCAAAAAAAGCAGCACGCGATTCGTGTGCGAAACCATGCGCTTGTGCCATGCACTGCATGAGCGTGTGAGCGCACACTGAAGCCTTCGCGCGCCCACGTGTTCGGCCATGTCGCGATAGCAATCCGTTTCCCCCATGTCTGTGTCCTTTGCTCTGCATTTTAGTTGGGAGAGCGATTCGGTGGTCTCTGACGTGCACAAGCCTACACAGGCACTGAGCGAGCTCGACGAAGCGGTGGAAGAGTAAAGACGTCGGCCGGCTGCTTCGCTGCTCCGTGACATGCACCGCGGTGACCTCTTGGCTGTAACGCCTGGAAGCACTAACGTGTCTCGCCCGCACAACATGACAGAGCAGTTGCGGAGAACGGACAATATATATAGAAAGCGCAACTACTCGAAACGACTCTATAACCCGATGCCCAGGGCGAGGGCGGATGAAGAGCGAGGCGCTGAGGGGCTCTCTGAGAGGCGGAGGGGCCCGGCAAGGTACAGTGCATATGCGCAGAAGGCATAAAAGCCGAGAAACCGGAAGATAGAAAAACGGCCGTGCTGTTGGAGGTCGCACCAGTGCCCGCCTCTCTTCCCCACCACCACCACATACGCTACCTCTCCACCTCTCAAGGCCTCCCTGTTCCTACTCTCGCTTCCACCGGAACATTCGCATCGCCATCCCGCCTGCAGTGTGGTGAACCCCTACGGACTATCCTCGGGGAACAGTACATCCGCGTGCTCCTCGATCATGGCTTTGGTCAACTCTAAGCGCTCCAGCAGCTTCACGTACGTGCCCTTCTGCGACTTCACGTCGATCCACTCCTGCAGCTCCTCGACACGACTCTTGTAGTCCGCCTGCCCACCCGCGGTGTCAGCGAGCGGGAAGGTCAGCACTGTCGTCGTGAGTGACGACTGCAGCTCCGCCTTCAAGGCGTCCAAGTGGGGTCGCACGCACTCCTCGCGCACCGTATAGTCGCTCAGGTGCGTGCACACGATGTCGTGCGCCTCATGCTCCTTGAGAAGTTGCTCGCACGTCGTCACAAGCAGCTTCGCCTCCGGTACATCGCTGTCCTGTGCAAGGGTGCCCTGCGCGGACACAAGAAGACGACGAAGCCTCGGAGACATAAATTGGATCCACTTCGCACACTGCCTCTCCAGCGAGCTACTCCCGTGCTCCCGGGTGCAGGCGGCCTGCAGCTTGCCGTAGGTCTCGAGCGTCAGCATGACCCACTCTCGGTTCACCTCCCGAAGAGCGTCTTGCACCCGAACGTTGCTCATGAGAGCCTCGCTCTGCTCCATCAGAACCAGAAAGTTGCTGTCCATCACCGGCACGTTTGCGTAGAAGGAGTTGTTGAACTCGATGAGGTCCCCCAGCGTCTTCAATGCCGCCAGTGTATCGCGCTGCTTGCGGCACCACTCCCACAGCTGCTGCTGGCTATCCATGAAGTCCCTCACGAACTCCTCGCTCGAAGAGCTGCGGCGGTAGCGCTCACGGCCAACAAGCGTGCGAGCCTGCAGCTGCAGGCGGCACACCTCATCCAATGCGTCGTAGAGGGGTCGAGTCGGGGGCAGTGTGTTGCCGTTCGCCGATTCCCGCTCGAGCCTTTTCAAGTTCCGCACCGACGACTCGGCGGACGCGAAGAACGTGGTCCAGGTGTCGAGCCAGTGGGAGACAGTGGTTAGTTCGACCAGCTTGAAGTCTTCGGCAGGGTACGACAGCAGAAAGGAAAGAATCTCCTTGCGCATGCAAAACTCCTTCAGGAGCGCCGTCCATGTCACATAGTAGTCCTCTCGCTCCACCGCAGAGAAGGTGGCGGGCGCCGAGGCAGTCTCGCGGCGCAGCTCCTCGATCTCACCTCGCAGCTGTTCTGCCTCCCGCCTCGCCGCCATGGCGCGCTCCTCAGCCTTTGTTTTGACGTCCAGCTGTCGCTCCACCATGAGCATCTGCTCCAACACGAGGGTTTCGTAGTTTTCCTTGTTGGGTTGGTGATACACCAAATCTTGCAGGCGCTGCACCTCTGAGAGGGACATGGGCGAGTTTGGGCGAAGATAGTGGGACGGACGACAACGTGAGGGGAGGGACAACGGCGAAGAGGCAGGCGCACGCGAGCACAGGTGAGACGAGACGGTGAAGAAGAGCTGAGCGCTCAACGTACAGAAAAAAAAGGTGAGTTTTCTCAGCAGCAGCGCACACGTGCGACGCGCCGGTGTGCGCGCGTGTTTAGACGAGGGGACGACAAGTGATGCCGCGAGTCTTGGAGTGCACACGCGTGGGCAACGCATGGAGTCGTAGAGGCGATGGAAAGTGGAAGGCAGAGGGAGGACGAGATGGCGAGGAAATGCACAGGGGTGAGACACAGCAAGGGCATTCACAAATCAACAACGTCAGGATGGTCCCCAAGGAAAGATTGTGGGCGTTGGAGGAAGTGGGGTCCTCGTGCGTGCACGGCAGTACGCATGCGCCTGTGTGCCTGTGGGCGGGGGAGGGGGTTTGCATGAGTGAAGCTGCGAAAAAAAGTCATCGAGCAGGCATGGCAGGGCACTGTGTGAAAGCGCTCTCCAACTCCGCTCCGCTCGACTCCTACTCTCTCAACACGCTATCGTGGCACCCCACCCCTTCCCCCTTCGCTCCGTTTAACGTCTGCGGATTCTTCGAGGAAGCCAGATGGTGCGCCCTCCCTCCCGTTCTCTTTCGCAGTTCCTTACAAGCCGCACGGCCACAAAGTCTCCACAAGCACATGTGCACCCCACCCCCCCCCCACCCCAACGGTGTCACTTCGGAGTCTCAACGGCGTTCACCACGAAGAGGTCGTACCAGCTGCTGAACTTGCCGCTGTCCTTGAAGATGTACTCCAGGGACTGCGCCATGGATGACTGCAGTTTGTCTGGCGAGTACATGAGGAACATGATGGCCAGGCACCACAAGCAGCCCATGTACAGTCGGTACGCCACCGGCGGAATAGGCGCGGCGCACTTGGAGATAAGCAGGTGGTAGAGAGCGCACACGATTCGGGCCAGTATGTACATCATCATCTGGATGTGGACGCCGTTGCTCGGGTCGCCCCAGAACAGAGCGCCGATCATGAACCCTGCCAAGGCGTTGTGCCATGCGTGCGTCGTCCCTTGCAATTTACGCAGGAGGCCGCGCACGACGGCGAAGGTAACCGAGCTGTACCCGAGGCCTAAAGCGTGCGTCTTTGTGACACTGAAGATCTTGGCGGGCATCGAGCTGTACGGCGACTTGCTCCAGACCAGGTTCAGCACGAGGGCGTGTGGGGCACGGACACGCGTGCCGTAAACGAGACCGTTGCGAAACCCCTTGAGGGCGGTGAAGAAGACGTCGAAGTCGCCGGAGGCGATCATGCAGTTGATGCGCTCCAAGACGGCGCCGTGGGGGCCGGAGAAGGTCGGCACAGTGTGGCACCTCGGCTCGGCTTTAGGAACAGCGGTGAGCATGGCAGCAACCGCAAGAAGCCTCAGCAGCAGCAGGTGGGGAGTGGTGGGGAGAGCGCCGAAACGAATAAGGAAGCGCCCGTCTACGCAGCAATGAGACGCTTCAGGGGACAGAGAGAGAAGGCGATCCGGTGGACACGGTGTTAGGGAGCACGCAGCGGAGAGCGACACAGATAGAGATAAGCACCTGCGCGTGCATAGCGGCCTTCATCCATCACGAGAAACATGTAGACGTACGAAGGGCCGGGAGAGAGAAGGGGGTAGTGGTGGTGAGAAGCGAGAAAGCATTGAGGACGTTGGAGAAGGTGCGGTGCAGCGCATAAACGGCGGTGACCATGCGAGTCCGTTGTGCTGCCTTTGCTGCGGCCCATGTGGAAATCCTCTCTACGCCACCACGATAGCTCACGCTGAGCGTGGTCCGTCACGGTTGTCCTTTCTTTTCTCGCGCACGCTTTCTGCAACTCCTTCTACGCTGTGGCCCCCTCCTCTCACGGGGGCGGGGGTGCCTCCACCACGACGGGCACCTGCAGTGCCGCGTCGCCGCGGACCCAGAAACTTGACTGATGGCAGCGCGGGCAACGCGGGTACACCCTCCAGCCCTTCGCCTCTTCACCGCCAATCACAAACGTCTTGTAGTTGCAGTGCTCGCACTTGATGTACTTCTTCAGCGTCGGCTTCAGCTCCACACGGTGGTGCTGCTCTACGCAGGTCGTTGGCGGCTGCCCGTACCAGCAGCGGCACGCATAGCAGTAGTGAGCCCTGATCTGCTGCTCCGTGATCGCCTCCAGCGCCTCCAGCGCCTTCTCCCTTGTGATTTGCTTGTTCACGAAGCAGAGCAGTTGCTGCCGGTCGGATTCGCTGCGCAAGTGATCATGTGCGCTGTGGATACCGTCCGCTACCGATCCAAGGAGCGTGAGAGCGGACGCCGCGCCGTCCTCAGCTTCGTGCAACTTCGCCGACGCACTCGTAGACACCTCGGGCGGCGACTTCGTGCTTTCTGTCGAGTTGCTCGTGACGTCCCGCGCAGCTTCGATAGCGGCACGGAATAGCGCGTTTTGCGACGCGGAGGCGCCTGTAGCGGAGCCGACGGCGCTGGACATCACAACGCTGTGGCGGTGGTCCCTCTGCTGCGGCGACGCGATGACGGCATGTACGGCGCCGTGGCTTCTGATAGGCGTGAAGGGGGCTGATGCGCCGCGACGCAGTGGCTGGAACTGCTGTCGCAGTGCCTCCACTCGGTTACCATCCGCCCCGTCTCTCAGCGTCGCGGTGGCGGCGCTGGCTGTTGAGGCGACTGGTGAAAACGACGGCGACGACGAATAAGAACAAGGAGAGGTAGCATGCTCCGTGAAGGTCGCAAGGGAGGACGACGGCGCTACCTCCATTCGCGCACGCTTCTGCGCGCCGGCGGTCGACGGCGTTCTCGTGCCCCTGCCACCAGTGACGCCTTCGGTGCTACGACTTGGGGCTCGGGCATCCACATTGAGAGCATCGCCACCGCTGCTGCCGCCGCCGTCAGTGCGCGCATGATTTGGCAGCCCTTCCCCTGTAGTGCTAGCTGTCCTCCCGCGGCGCAGTTGTCGCCGAAGCAACTTTTCTTCCTCGTGGTGGACGGCCTGCTGGCGGGCGGCCTCCAGCACATCACGACCACGCGATGTCACGCCAAGCTTATGTGCCGAGGGGTAGCTCGCGGCGGGACGCAGACCGACCTGCTGCCGCAGCGCCAGAGGCGCGCCAGTCTGCACACCGCCGTACACACCGGAGGCGGCCGAGTTCACGCAGTTGCGGAGAGCGGCATTCTCGACAGGAAGCCCGGTGGCGCCGCGCACGGCGAAAAACGACGTCTGTCGAAGCATCTGCTGCGAGGCAGCCAGCCTGCTGTTCGTCACTGGGCCACTACGGTGTGACGCACGGCCGCTGCTGCCTGCAGGGTGGTGGTCTGCTAGCCGCTGCGCGACGCCGGCCGGCGCCAAGGCGGCAAGCCGTTGCTGTGCTCCGGAGAGGGTAAGGTGCGTGGTGAGGGTGCTGCCCTTCATGGTTGCAGGAGCTCCAAGAGACGAGGCGCTAGCACCTCGCGCACCATGCGTCGCGTTGCGTTCCGTTCCTACAGTGTCGCCGCTTCGCGCAGCCTTTCGAAGGCCTGCGACGTGGTAGATGCAGTGTTGCGACCGCTGCGTGTTCACCATGGTGTGGCAACGCTCCTTCGACTTGTAAGTCACGGACGCACAAGTGCCGAGGTCAGCGGCAAAGCCCAGCTGGCGGACAGCCTCGCTATCCGCCACGCGCAGCAGCACCTCGTCGGTGTCGTGCGCCGGCGCAGAGGCTCGTCGTGCGCACCGCGCGACGTTGCTAAGAGCCACAACTGTGCCAGTGGCCAGGCGGCTGTAAAGAAAGTCAAACGCGCTGCCGCAGAGCAGAACGCTGAGCTCCGTCTCCGGCGCTGGCGAGATGCTCTCCATGTTCCACAGTGTCAGCACAGCGTAGCGTGAGGAGCGGGTGGCCGTTGTGCTCTGCCTCGGATCCGACTTGCGCGTGACAACGCCAACGCAAGTGCGGGCCACCGCCTCATCGCTGCGGCGCGACATGCCGCGAAACAGGTCGAACGAGGCGAATGGGAACTCAGCCAGTCGCACACTGAGCTGTTCAAGGCTGAGGGTGGCATGGCGAACGCGGATGCGACTGAGCGGCTCCGTAATTAGCGCTGATGGCGGTGGTGCGGACGCGAGTCTGGAAGCCGCACCCTCTCTTGGCGCGGCACCGCCCCTATCACCGTGAGAGGATCGCCGTCTATTTTCCGCAGTCGAAGTCGCCGATGGCGAAGGGGCAGCTTTGATGACGGTGACGCCGCCACTCGCGCTCGGGGGTAGAGGCAAAGGCGTCGCGCAGCGCGTGCGCGGCAGCGAAGGGGCAGCGCCGCGCTCATAGTGAGCAAACGACTGCGGCAGAGAGTCTGGAGAAAGAAAGCCGTCCACCAAGGCGGTGGTCGCGGTGGGTGGCGGGGAAGATGCTGAGGACGATGTGCGCGCAATCGGAAGCAGATTCAGCGCCGCTGGTGATGCAGACGAGCGGGTGGAGAGGGATATCGTGGGAGCATCGCCGGTGCCATCGAGACGCGTCGCCGGAGTTGTCGAGGTCAACGAACCCGTGCGCGGCTCAGGTAAGGTCGCGGACGGCGCAGATGCATCTCCCACCTCCACCATCACCTCGTCAACCGGCGCGAGCGGTGGCGTGTCGCCGTTGAAGATGTCAAAGAGGTCATCGCTCATCCTGTCGACGTTCGCATATGAGGCGGCTCTCACGGCAGGCAGGTCAAGACAAGCACACAGACACACTTGCGCACCCTGAAGGGTAAGGGTCTTTCCTATGGCACTCCCTGCGTCTGCAGGTGTGCGTCTTCGGGGTGTGTGTGTGGGGGGGGGGGGGGAGGCGAGTGGAAGCACACTGCCTTCTGTGCAATAAGTTCGATGATGGGTGTGTGTTTCTTATATCTCTATGAGTCGAGGAAAGAGGGGGCGTGCAGCTGAAGGCGCTCGAGCCCACCCCCTCCCGTCTCTTGCTTGGTGCGTGCGGAGCGTCCAGGCGTATCGGTGGTGCTAAAGCGCCCTCCTCCTTCCATGCTCACTTGATCGTAAGGGCCTCTCGGACGCTGAAGTCCCAATGCACACGTGATGTCTCCGGAAAAAGCGCGAGAGTCGAGATAGCGAGAAGGATATGCGCACAGACACGCATGCACAATAAAGGGGCAAGTCGTCGTTTTTCCTGTGAGAGACGCGCCGGCTGCGAGGGATGAGCAAGGGAAGGTGGAGAAGAAACGAGGAGTTAGACGGTGGGGCCGCGTCAACAGACATTCACATCACTCCTAAGCGCTGCGAGACGAGAGCAGTACTGTTGGGGATGGAAGGCAACGGCCGTGAGGACCGCGAAGAGAGGGTGGGATGAGAGCGCGCTAGTGGTGTCAGCATTCTCCCTCTCCCACACACTCTCCAGTCCTGTGACGACTAATATGCGCGTCTGCGTACCTGTTCCTAGGTCGCGCTTTCCATGAGAACCCGGTACCTGGGTCGCGCGGCACATGGATGTCGCACGTTCCGCCAGTAAAGGGCGGGGCGGGATGTGGTTCCCCTTTCGCCTGCTTCTTCCAGCGCGACGTGCTCCGCCATCCACGGTGCATCAACCCCTCTCGAGTGCTCCAGACACCGTCATGGCGGCACTTGCAGGCGGGTGTGTCTACTTCCTACCGCCTTTACGTCTATCCGGTTGATCTTCTTGCGAGCTTCGGGGGGAGAGGGTGGCGAGTTCAAAAGACACGGACGAAATCTACGCTGTACATGACGGACATCGAACAAAGCCAAAGCAAACGCCCGAGAGAAGAGGGGGAGAGGGGGGGGCATCGATCGGCGTCACTAAACGATAATGGCAAACGACACTCACGTGCACACGCACGCAGGCACACACAAGCCCACCTGCGGGCGTGACAAACCAGATGGCTTCACATCCACACGCCATGCAGTTATATACGCGCGTATGCATGCATACATCTATATATATATATATATGTGTGTGTGTGTGTGTGTGCACACGCACACCGACATAGAGAGAGTGGGAGATGTATGGATGTCTGTGCACGTCGTGCCACGAGGGAGCGCGAAGAAACGAAAGCAAAGAGCGACTCGGCGTGAGCGTTCAAAGTGAAGTGGAAGGGCGCACGCACGCGCGCACGTCTCCCACCCACCCCCACCCCCACACATACCTCACGCATCATCGTCATCACAGACACAGTGCCAGGCGGGGGGAGACACAAAAAGAGAAAAACACATAAAAAGGGAAAAGGCGCGGAGCCCCACACCCACATTTCCGTGCCAGCGCACGGGTAGCGCTAGTAGTGCGGGCGATCGTGACAGCGGCGTGCCGTGTGCACGGCGATGCGTTCCACCTCGCGGTGGATCATCATACCAGTCAATGTACATCACTCGGACTGCACCGAGAGAAACAAAGGGAAAGGGAAAAGAAGGGGAAGTCCATCCAACGCAGCTCCTCCCCGCCCCCTCCCCCACGCGTGCGTCAGGTGTCTGTGTAAGGAGAAGCGCGTGAGGAGGCGGAGGGCACGCCGTAGCTGGTCGCACAAAGAAAAGTGGAGTAGTTCAACGTCTGCGGTGCACAGGCCTGCACACCACACGCACACGCACGAGGACCCACGCCCACGGATCGCCTCTGCCAGAAGGCGAGCCGTCTCAACAAGAGTCGCGCATGAGTAGTGTGCACGTGTATCCCCGACATGCATGCACAAATGGCTGCCAGCACGCGCTGGAGGATGGTACAACGTCCAAAGCGAAAAAAAAAATAGAAGCCAAGCATCTCTCCACATCCCACTCATCAGTCGACCACAGCTGGTGCACCAAACACAGCGAAAGCCGCCGCTCCAACGGTGCATGTGCAGCTATAACGTGGCCTGCACAACTTCTCTGTATGCTGCGCGCGTGCCCGGCCGAGTGAGGCGCCAGAGGTCCAGGGAGGGGCTTCATGAACGAAGGCAGTGGGAGAAAGCCGAAAAAAAAAAAGAAGCGAAGCCGCAGCGTTGGTGGGCAAAGGCGGGTCGGGAGAGAGCGGAGGTAACGTGTATGCCGAGAAGGGCACACAACGAAAGAAGAAAGGGAGTACAACGCGCACATGGGGCATCGGTATGCGTGCCACACGTGAGATAGTCGAGCAGAGTGCGACACGAACGCACGTGCCGTCAGCAGTGAGCCAACACAATGAAACACACTTACAGAGAGGCACCGACACGCTCCACGACGGTTGCTGAGGGCGGAGGGGAGAGGGCTACAAGGTCTTAGCGAGTTGAGGGAGGAAGCTGCCAGCTGTCGGCGGTGCCTCGCGGGCTGTTTCGGGCGCCGCGTTGCTGAGTCGCTTAGAGCCCACGGCCGATGAAGAGCGGCGGCGGGTGCGAGACTTGTGCTTTCCTGCGCCCCTGCCGGTCGCTCCAGACGAGCCCCGCGTCTTCGCATGGCCTGAGCCACTGATTGCCTTCCGCTTCGAGCTCGATCGGGGGGCCCGCCCCGCCGCACCACCGCGTCCGCCGCGTCGCCGATGAGACGCCGGCAGAGTTGGCAGCAGCAGAGACCGCCGCACAGCCGTAGGAATATCAGCGACGTCGGCGCCGCCGTCCACCGCAGCGGGGCCGTCATCGGTCAGCGCAGCGCGGAGGCCATGGAACGGTACAAGCTCGGCCAGCGGCGCTGCCTGCTCCGCTGCCCCACCGCTTGTATCGCCGCCTTCGCCGCGCCGCGAGACCGTCTGGTCCTCCTCGGACTTGGTGTGAAAACGCAGTATCGGGTTAAGGAAGCTCACGCCGTCGGGGTTCTCGGCGACGATCTGCACCGTGTACGTCGTGGACGGCGTCAGGTTTGTCAGGACGTACGTCGGCCGGTGCACTGTGGCGAGCAGCACAGGGTACGGCTGGTCTGTCGTATTCGCCAGGTATATGCGGTAGACGGGGCGGGTGTAGCGTCCCGCAGCAGCCTCGGACGGTTTTGGTGGCGGCAGCCACTCAAGCGTGGCGGCATTCTGCGACAGCGTCGTGAGATGTGGATCCACCACGCCCTCCGGCGGGGTGCCGCTGGACACCGCGACTGCCTCCGAGTAGTCGCTGTACGGGCCGAGGTGGTCGTCTGGCACCGGCACCGCAGTGACGGCTCCGGAGCCTGCGTCGTGCGCGGACGCCGCCGCAATGCGTCGCGCACACTTGACGCGACATCGCATACGTGAGAGTAAGCCACTGATCAGCACAGCGCAGACGTTTGTGTCCTCGACGGTGTCTATGACGTGCCATCCAGCCGCTGCGAGGGTGGCCACGGGCCCGCTAGAAGCGCCTGCCCCACCAGCCTTGCGCGCACTCGCGCCACCGCCACCGCCACCGCCACCGCCACCGCCGCCGCCGCCGATGATGGTGGTGCCGGCCGACGGTGGCCGATCGGTCTGCACAAAGCACTGCTCAATGACGTAGCGGTAGCTTCCGCGCGGCGCGGCAGACTCCGTCTCGGCAGCGGCCCCCTCCGGAGTGGACCACTGCAGCGAGCAAAACTGTGCATTCACGCGCCGCAGCACCACCTGCGTCGGGGCCGGCGGCGGTGTCACGAACCGCACCTCTACTGGCGTACCCCAGTTCCCGAATAGGTCCATTGCGCGGAGGCGCGCCACATACGTCGTGTCCGGTGTGAGCCCCTCAATGCGCTCATGCATCGAGGATGTGGAGGACCATGTTCCGGCGAGGGCAGAAGTGCCGCCGCGGGGGCTGTTGCCCTGGAGGTGGGGACTGTGCAGCGCCGCTGAGACCGCTGCATCCGTCAAGTCGTACTGCTTTAGGAAGAGCGATTCCTTGGACGGCGAAGGCAAGGCTTTGCCGCCATCGAGGTTGGCGAGTGCCGCCACATCCATGTCTGGGATCGTCGTCTGGGCGGCGTTCGTCAGTGAGTCGAGGGGGCCGCTGAGGCTGCTGTGAAGTCGTGCAGCCGTGTGGATCGCAGCCCCTTCCTGCCGTTGCCGGTGCTGCAGGCTGCTTCTCTGGTGCGGCGCCGCAGCGGCGCTGCGTTCGCCAGGGCGTCCCTCCTGACTGGGTGCCGTGCTTGGGAAGAAAAGTAAGCTGGAGAAGTGCTGCTGCGCCAAGCTGCCCTCCATCGATGACGCGCACGAATGCAGGGCAGCCATGTCGGCCTCCGAGTACACCACGAGCTGGTAGCGTGACACGGAGCGGGAACCGGCGGGCATCGTGCCGGCCGCCGCGGGCTCCTGTGACACGCCAGTGGAGTTGCCACTGCAAGGTCCTACTGTCCCCGCTTCGGTAAAGTCGACGTCTTCCACAAAGCCGACGGCCGACGAAGGGCGGCAGCGGCCCCAGCTGAGGTCCACCGTATCCTTGGTGATTTTCGCCGTCAGCTTCACCGGGTACAACGTAGTGAAGGTAGCTGCTTGTGACCACAAGCCCCAGTCGCCACCGCCGTAGCAGGGCTGCAGTGCGACGACGTACTCGGTGCCCGGCTGGAGCTGGGTCAGGCGGTACGAGGAATCCAGGTATCCCTCCTGCATCGGCGTCGCCGTGTTACGACACTCCTCGGCCGATATCTCGCGCTCAAGTATGCCGGCTTGCGTGGAACGGATGACCAGGAGATACTTCGTCGGCAGTGTAGGCGCGCCTAAAGCGGCGCTGGGAGACCCTACAGAGCCACCGCCGGCGCCGCGCGAATCGCTCTCGCTCCGCTCCCACGTCAGCTCCGCGTACGTCTCGCCAGCGCTCGAGACCGTCGGCGCCAGCAGCTTCAGCGTGCGGAAGGTGCGTTCCTCGCTCCAGAGACCCCAGTCATTGGTGGCCTCGCAGCAGGCGCGAACGATGATAGCGTATGGTGTGTCGGCAACCAGCCCACCGACGCGGTAGTGCGACACGTCCTTGTGGAACTGCTTGTCCACCACCGCCACGGACGGTGTCTTCTGCGTGTTGAAGACGCATAAGTGGAACGCGAGAGAGCCGGGGTTGCCAAGTTGCACAGCGCCGCTCGGGTGCGGCGCCGACCCCGTGGGGGATAATGATTCGCTGCGGGTGCCCTCGCCGCTGTCTTGCTGCTGCTGCGACTGCACAGCGGCGGCATTCGCGGCGAGGGTCAGTGACGGCGCCGCCGCTGGCCCCGCCTGCTGCTCGAGTCGCTCAGCGTACTCCTCGGCGGTCTGTGTGGGCCGGCGCCATTCCACATGGACGAACTGCTCGGTTGGCATTGACACCACGACCTGGATCGGCTTCAACGTAGCGAAGCACGTTGTGGCGCTCCACAGGCTGCAAGCCTGGTTAATTCCATCGCCGGAGCGCACACGCACCGAGTAGAGTGCGTCCGCGTCGAGGTGCTTCACTGTGTAGCTTGTGCGCGACGCCTTGAAGCGTTTGGATATCTGGTAGTTGAAGCATACCCCAGACAGCTCCAGCTGATACGAGCCGTCCACCTCCTCCTCGTCCCCAATCACGGCCACCTCACCGTCAGGCAGTGTGAGCCCCTCGCGGGGTCTGTGCCACGCGATTGTCGCGCACTCCTCGCCAATGCGGCTTACCTCCACCTGCAGGCACGGCTGCGTGATGATGTACACCGGGCGGCTCCATCGGCCCCACATCTTTTCGATGCAGCACCGCACCTCCACCTTGTAGAGCGTGTTCGGCTTTAGCGCCTTGTTGAAGTACGATGTCTCTGTGGGCGCCATAAGCTCGTCCAGGTGCAGCGTGTTGCTGCCGCGGCTCGTCTCCACCCCTGACCCGTTGCGCAGCAGCTCGTCGATGCGCAGCTGGTAGTTCTGGACCGGCTTCACCGGCATGGCACGGCGCACCGGCAGCGGTATAGCGCGCGGGTCGCGAGCCCAGAGGAGCTGGAAGTACTCTTCGCCAACCCGCTCCACCGAGCATACCATGTCGCGCAGCGTCACGACGTACTCGGAGTCACTCCACACACCCGGGGCAGCCTTCGCCTTCTCCATCGACTCGCGCAGAGCCGCGTCCATCACAGTGTGGGTTGTCTGCTCGTACAGCTGCAGCACCGTCGGCGCGGCGGGCAGCAGCGGCATCTCCTCCACCTCCTCTGTCGTCCTTTTCTGCTCCTCCTCACCTGCTCCGTCTTGGTCGTTGTCCTCGCCAACGCTCCTGTGCCCCTCTAAAGCGTTGGAGACGGAGCTGCGCGTCGTCGAGGTCGATGTCGCTGGGGCCGTCGTCATAGCGGTTTTTGCGAAGCCGTCGCGTGGACGATACCAGCGCCGCACAGAGAGGCGGTACCGATGGTTCGATAGCAGCTCGCGCAGGATGCTGTGGCGCTGATTCGCGTGCAAGAAGACGCTGCGGCCCTCGCTGTCGCGGTGCTGAGCCGCCCCGCCCTCCTCCTCGCCGAGTGGGACGTCCGTGTAATCGCGAATCCGCACTTCGTAGCACACCGTCTCCTCCACCTGGCCAATTTGCAGCGATGCCATGTGGATCGTGTTCGGCTTGCGCTGCCAGCTGGCCGAGACGTAGTCCTCGCCGACCTCCTTGACGTCCATGGCCAACAGGTTGTAGGTGCCGCTAAGCACGACATCGCTCCACGGGCCGCGTTCCCCGCTCCGGTACTGGGCCTGGACGCAGATGAGGTAAACGCAGTCGGGCTGCAGCGCCGGCAGCGTGTGCTTGCTCACGTGCCCGGGTACCTCGACCGTGCACCCCTCCGCCTCATCCGAGCGGCGGACGGAGATGGTGAAGGACTGAATCGACGTGAGGGCGCTGCAGTAAACAACGCCGACCTCGGCAGGTTGATCGTGCAGACGGAAGCGACGCTCGTGCTGCCACATCCGTGACACGTCTGGTGAGTCCGTGCTTGGCTTGTTCGGCGAGATCGCCTGCGCGTCAGTGTCAGCGTCGTCCGGCAGCGGGCGTTCGACGTGCTCCGTCGCCTCGTCCTCCTCACCCTCTCCATCCGCGTCAGTCGCGGCGGCGGCGACGCTGCGCCTGTGGCCTCCTGCAGCCGTGGCGGTGTTCGCCGTGCTCAGTGTGTAATGCAGCTCCTCTGGAGCTTCGCGGGACCATTGCACACGAACGAAATCTTCGCCGACGGTGGCAATGCTGGACACCAACGGCTTCATCGTGTAGACGCAGCGCCCCTCCGACCACTCGCTCCACACACCGTCGCAGTTGATGGCACGCACGTAGAGCAGGTACACACTGTTCGGAGCAAGCGAGTGCACCAGAAACTTCGTGACGTTGCCGTTAAGGTGCTTGTCCATGAGCATCCGCGGTGCCGTCTGCTCCGTGGCGTGATAGACACGTACCTGGTACTTCACGGCTTCGCGGTCGCCGACGCACACCACTCGGTGGCTGCGCATTGCAGCCGGCGCCGACTGCAACACCAGCGTAGTGACTGAGGCAGACGCCTCCGACATCGCTGGCACAGCAGCCAGCGCTGCGTTCGTCTCCACGCCGGCCGCCGTTTCGAAGGCCGCGCAGGCCAGGTACTGCTCTGGGATTTGCTCGGGGCGAGCCCAGTTCATCTCGATTGTGTTCTCGGTGATCTCTTGCGGGTGGACGACCAGCTGCCGGAGCGTCACAAAGGTGAGCACAGGCGACCAGAAGCTGGCCTCTCCCGCGTCGCTGAAGGAGCGAACTCGCGCGACGTACACAGAGTCCATGGCCAGCCCCGTGACGCGAAAGGCACCGCTTGCGGCAGCCGACTCAATGCGGGTACAGAACGCGAAGTCGGTCCCCGCTCCGCCGCGCACCTCCAGCTCGTAGTGAAGCACCTTCGAAGTCGGCAGCGTCACCAGCACGCCTGCAGCCGCCGCCGCGTTCCCGCCTCCCTCCATGCTTTCAAAGGTATTGCTTTCCGAAAAGAACCCAGCTACGCCGCTGGTGCTGGTGACCCCGCGACCACCAATCTGAGCCGCTAGCGGGGCCAGCGGCCGCCGCCCCCACTGCAGTGAGACGTAGTGCTCATCAATGAGGTCGGCGGAGAGGCGCAGCTGCGGCGTGGTGATGAAGAAGTGCGGCGGCGACCACGGCCCCACCTGCCCGCCTGTCGTTTCTGCCATCACCTGCACCCGGTAGACCGTCTGGGGATGCAGATCGCTGAGGTGGGACTCCAGCTCCGTGCTGGAAGTGATCCGCTTCACGAGCAGGTAGTGCTGGCACTGACCATGTGACAGCCGGGCCGCTTCGCCGCTGTCGTCAACGCTGTCGGGCACAAGCCCGTCGTGCAGCTGCGGATGCGCCTCCGGTGGCAGAGGGCCGCCGCGTTGGAAGCCGAACGCCAGCGTGCCTTCAAGCTCGTCAGCTTCGGCGGCCCGCGGCTTCTCTTCTAAAGGCGTGCCTGTGGCGTCGTGGAAGGAGTTGTTCGGCATCCCGACGTCACCCATGCTCATCGACAGCACCTCTACGCCGTCAGAGCACGGGTCAGAGACGCCCGTCGGCGAAGACGAGCGGTGGGCTGACGTAGCCCTCACCGTTGGTGACACCGCGGCAGAGTTCGTGCGCAGTGGCACCTCCTCCAGTCGCAGGTAGAACCCGGTTATCTCGGAGTTGTCCTCGAGCACGTGCATGTCGTTCTCGTAGTCGATTCGCGGCGTCATGCGACGCCATGACACCCTAGCGCTGCTCTCCTTCACATCCGTCACGGTCGTTTCGATGCTGGGTAATGTGACGCACGAGCACGCGGCCGACCACAAGCCCCAATCGCCCTTTGGATCCCACTCCCTCACGGCGATGGTGTACTTCATGTCGGGCAGCAAGGCATCGATCCGCAGCACGTTGCAGGCCCGCATATTGCGGAACTCCTCCACCTCTTGGCCTGTTACGGCGTCTTCGTGCGTGATGCGGAGCTGGTATACCTGCACCTCCTCTGTGTAGCGGCTACTTAGCAGGGTATCGTGCTCGTCCAGCGGAGAAGTCGGCTTGTTGTCCAGCCGCCACCACTGCAGGTCAACGAAGGTCTCGCTGATGTACGTCATTTCGAGCTGAATGATGTGATGTGTCATGAACTTGAGCGGCGCCGTCCAGCACCCCCACACGTCGTCGCCGTAGTACGGACACAGGCAGCACACGTACAAGCTGTTCGGATGCAGCCCCGTCGCGGTAAAGCTCAGCGTCGGCGGGGCGGTGAGGTCGTGGTATTGGTTGTTGGGCAGGTAGTTCTCCGAGATGGTGCCCACCTCATCAATGACGCGCAGTTGGAAGCCCTGCACAGGGCACGAGGGGTCCACCAGCAGCCCCATCTCGCCATCCGCATGCTGCTTCGCGCGAGCCGCGGAGAGTCGCCGCAGCATGCGCAGCCGGCGCAGACGGTTCACAAGTGACGCGTACGCCGCCGCCCCCAGAACGCTCCGCTGCTCTTCCAGGCCGCGCTCGGTGAAGTTGTGGAACTCGCGCTGGAGTCGTCGGAACTCTTCCGCCTCCTGCGACACCGCATTCATCGTGCCCGGGTCACCGCGGTACCAGTACAGGTTAATGTAGTGCTCACCGAAGCGGCTCTGGTCGAGCTGTAGCAAAGGCAGCGTCTCTATCACGGCAGGTCGGCTCCACGGCTGCCACGAGTCCGGCACACCGCGCGCGCGGACCTGCGCCGAGAAGACGGCGTCGGGGCTCAGCCCCTGCAGAAGGACCTGCGACACGCACGAACGCAGCTGCACGTTAAGCAGGGTGACAGAGTCGGTGCTGGCAGGCAGACTCCCCGTGGGCGCTGCATCAGGGGACGTCGGCGTCTTGACTAGCTCGTGGCGCCTACAGTCGTGGAAGCTGCCATTGCCGGCGCTGGCGAAGCCGCGGTTGCCGCCGTTCATCATCGAGCCGGCGTGCACACTTCGCTTCGCGGCCATCATTCCTTCACGCGTGCTCGCCGCTGTCGCCACGCCGCCTGGCCGACATCGTCGCAGCGTCTCGATGGCGGCGATGAAGGGCAGGCAGACTTCTCCCTTCTGCAGTGTCACGAGTAGCTCATAGCCGGTGCAGTCCGCGTCGCCCACCACGATGTGCTCAGCCTGGTAGTGCCGTGTGGCCTCCTCCCGCAGCAGAGTGTTGTGCTCCTCGCGCGTCACCGGGTTTGTCCAGCCAGCCACCGCCGTCGTGGGCTCCCCCTTGCTCTCCTGCTCCTGGATCTTGCGCTTCATCTCTAGCAGCTCGCGTCGCTCGCGGTCGTCGCATTGGTGCAAGGCGTCTCGCTGGTGGCGCGCCAGCAGCTCGGTAAACTTGCCCACATCCGGTTGCGGCCTGAACCACTCCAGCCGCGCGGTGCACTCCGTGCGCTGCGCCACCTGCACCTGTACGCAGGCCAGCGTCAGAACCGTGACCTTGGTCGAGAAGCGCGACCAGTGCTGCTTCTCGCTGAGAGACCGAATCGAAAGGCAGTACAACTGGTCCTGCTGAAGGTCTTCGATGAGGGTAGACTGGGTTTCCTGCGTGAAGGTGAGGCGCCGCCGCTCGTCGACGCTGATTCCTTCAAGGATGAGTTCGTACTCGTGCACTGCATAGTCCGCCTGAATCACCTGCGAGCCGAAAATCCCTGCTGTCGTCGCGGGACGTGCCACTTCGGAGCCGGACAACTCCACCTGCTCTTCGGCTGCATCCTCGTTGTCTAAGTCCTCCTGGTTCTCCGCAGACCCCGTTGCCAGGCACCACTCGCGCTTCTCGGCCTGCACGTGGTTGATGGTGCCGCTGCGCGTGTGCGTTGCACGCGGGCGGCACCATGAGACAAGCACCGCCACCTCCTGCACTTGATCGACGTGCAGTTCGACCCGGCTCTGCGTCACGAAGCGCGTCGCCGGGCTCCACATCCCCCAATGCGCGTTCTCTATCTTCGCCCGCACGCGGACCTCATAGACACTGCTGGGGACGAGACCCGATATGTGGTGCGTGCTGACGCTGCTCGGAAGCGAGACGACGGAGTCCAGGGCGAGAGGGTCGTCGCGCAGCGACGTCCCGTCCATGTTCAGGCGGCGCGTTTGCAGTTCGAACTCGACAGACTTGTAGCAAGCCATCGTCCAGGCAGCGGTGGACAGCATCGCTGCCGCCGCCGTGGTCCGGCCCTCCGCTGACATGGAAGGTGCACCGTGCGCGAAGTTGTCCGCGGCAGGCGCCTCAGCGGCGCGGCGCCACTCCACCATACAGTAGTCCTCACCAATCTCCTGCGTAGTTACCTGCATCGGGGGCACCGTCTGCGTGCAGACCACCTCTGAAGGTGCGCCCCACTCGCCCGCGACAAGGCAACCCTCTTCATCCACCTGCTGCTCTCGCACCGATATGGCGTAGCGAGTTCCCGGCAAAAGATTGCCGAGACGCAGCGCCGGCTGCGTTGTCTCATACACGCGCGCGCCGTCGACGAGCGGCTCGTCCGTCTCGTCAAACGCCAACTCCGTCGGCATCGGGCGGATCGTTACTTGGAAGTTGTGCACCCCTGAGTCGGATGGAAAGCACAAGTACGTCCCAAGCGGCGTGCTGTGGAAGAACGGTAGCGCGGAATACTCACCCTCGTCGTCACCGTTCTCGCCATGCGATGCGCCGGCGTGGGAAACGGCCGTGCTCAACACATGCGACGTGTTCTCAACGAGCTGCACATCGCTGTGCGTGCTGTCATCCACGCCGCCATCGCTGCCTGGTACACTCACGTCAGCGCTGCCCTTGTCGTCGTGTTGGTCCACCGCTGTCGTCGTCGCCAGTCCGCTCCGCGTTGCTGGCCGTCGCCACGCAAGCTGCAGGAAGGTCTCCCCAGCCACCTCCACTCCGACTTTCAGCAGCGGGCACGTGGTCACCTCGGCCGCCGGGCTCCAATGGCCCCAGTCACCGCCATTGTTGAGGCCGCGCACGGCAATGGAGTAGGTGGCGTGAGGCAGCAGCCCGTCGATGCGGAGCGCCTGCTCCACTTCCTCAGTGTACAGCTCGCGGTAGTCGTCTGTCTGCGGCATGCCGGCAAAGACGCGATTGCACGACACACGCAAGTGCCAACGCGTCACGCGCTCATCGGGGTGCAGCACGCCCTTCTCGTCCATCTGCATCCCTGCCACGTCGCTGCCCGCCTCGGCCACCTCGTCGTGCGCGTGCTGCGGGTGCAGGCGGTGCATCTGACGCGACCACTGCGCGTCCACAAACGTCTCACCGACGCGCTGCAGCCTCACGCCGACGGGCTTTAACGTGTAGAACGGCACCGGGTCACTCCAGAGCCCCCACGCGTCGTACGTGTCCTTGGCCCGCACCTGGATCGTGTAGAGTGTTGAAAGTCGAAGACCCGAAAGCGTGGCGGCGGTTTCGCGGAACGTTGTCGTGGTTGTGGCGGCAACCGTGCTGGCGCCGTCCAGTACCCTAATCTCGTACCCGCTGACAGCCCCGTCGACCTGCCGGACCTCTGCACCATCGCCATCCGCCATGCACGCACCCTCCCACGCCCCTCGCCTCCATTCTGCTCGCACGTAGTCCTCGCCGATATTCAGCACCTCCAGTCTCAGCCGCGGCAGCGTGCGCACACGCGACTCCTCGCTCCAGAAGCCCCAAACACCCTCGTGCCCCTTCGCACACACCCACACGCGATACTCCGATGAGGGCTGCAGGTCATGAAGGCAGAACCCACTCACGGTAGGGGCAATGTTGTAGATCAGGCTGTGCGTCTCGCCGACGCGCTGGACCTTGAAGCGGTAGAGCTGCACAACATCCTCTGTCTCCGCGATGGAAAATCGCTGGCGGGTCGCGACGGCGCGCGCCAGCGCCGTCACGGCGCTTCTGCCGAACTCGCCGTCACTCAAAGGCGGTAGCACCCCGTTCTGCAGCAACTCGTCCGAGCCGTGGGCCACGTCGGCGTTGCTGTCGTCTTCCAGCAGCAGTCGCACTTCCGCGTCTGTCGGTTTCGGCAGGTGGCGGCGCCATTCCAGCATGACGAAGTGCTCGCCAATGTTGCCAAACGTGACGCGCATTCGTGGCTTTGTGCGAAAGGCCTGCGCCGACCACAGTCCCCAGTACTCCGACTGCACGAAGAGCGCGCGTACGTAAATTGTATACACCGCGTCCGGCATCAGCCCGCGAAAAAACAGACTTGTCGAGTCCGTCTCCTGCCTGTAGGTGAAGCCGCCCTCGCCGATGAGGCACACCTCATATGCGCGGGCGGAGATGTTGACGTTGAAAACCGTGTTGGCGTCCCCGGCGACGTCGAGGTCGGTGCGGCGCGACCAAGACACCCATAGCGCATCCTCCGAGACGTGCTGCACGTGGATGTCCATGCCAGGCACTGTCCGCACCTTCTGCTCCTCGCTCCACACACCCCACTCGTAGTTGTCGTTGAAGGTCTGCACACAAACCATGTAGGTGGTCGCCGGCGTCAGGTGGTCGATGCGCAGCGAGCTCGTCGCGCCCTCCACCGTGTACGTGTGTTGGTAGGCGCCACCGCTCTCCCGCACCCGCACTCGCGAGGCGGTGATCGTAGCGACGCCGAACACCACCTGCTCTGGGTTCGCGATCTGCGGCGGGACAACCTGCGAGTGCCGCACCCACTCCACGCTGACGAAGCTCTCGCCAATGGTGGTGAAGGAGATTCGCATGGCTGGCACCGTGGCGAAAACGAGCGACGGGGACCACATGCCCCACTCGCCATTTGCCAGCTTCGTGCGCACCGACACGCTGTACACCGTGTTGCACTTGAGGTTTGGCACTGTGTACTCCACCGTCTCGGCGCTGCTCAGCAGCTCTGTCTGATAGATGAGTCGCTGATGAGTGGCATCGGGTGGCAGAGCATCGTTCAGGAGTGCCGCCTTCGACTGCTCTGGCGCGACGGCAGCGCTGTGGTATGGTGCCTTGGATAACACCGGTGATGTGACGCACAGCAGAATCATCGGGCGCAGCCTGCCGTGCGCCAGGACGCGATCCTCTGTTGGTGGGTTGTCGTCGTCCTCCGGCAGGCGGCGCTGCTGATTGGGACGTCTGAGCTGCAGACAGCAAAACTCCTCTGAGATGAGCTTGGCATGAATTCGCATGGGCTGCATTGTCAGACACCACAGTGGCACGCTCCACAGACCCCACTCCTCGTCATTGTAGTTCGCCTTGAGCTCGACGCAGTAGTATGTGTTCGCCTTGAGCCCCGTCACGCGGTACGGGCAGTCACCGTCGCCCAGGAAGGTCTCCGTGTGCACCTCATACGCGTTGTAGACGCGCAGGTGATATGACGTAACGACGCCATGCCCGGTGGGGTACTGATGCGGATTGGCGACCTTGCGCCGCTCCCACCGCACCGTGATGAAGTCCTCGGCCACCTCGTCCGTCGTGACGGCGATTGTGCCACGCGTCAGGATCGGTACCGGAGAGGACCACAGGCCCCAGCTGCCCGAACGCCCACGCACTCGAATCTGAATCGTGTAGGCGCTGGCCGGTAACAGATCACACACCTTCAGCTCCCGCACATCCGCGCCAAGGGCGTACTGCCTCGCGTACTGGGTCGTCACACCGCTGATGCGCAGCTCCTGCCCGGTGATGCTCCAGTCGCCGAGGTGCACCTCGCCGTCTTCGCTGTTGTCGTCCCGCTCGGCGGGTGCCAGCCGAGACGCCTCTGCCTCACCACGGCCCCACACAACCTTCACGTAGTTCTCGCCAATCGTCAGTTGATGTGTCGGAATGCGGAACTGCGGGTTGGTGCGGAAGCGCACCGGGCGGCTCCACAGTCCCCACCGCCCGCTCGACGTGGCCGCCCGCACCACGGCAACGTACTCGCGGTCGGGCAGAAGGTCGCCGACGCGCAACGACGTGTGCTCGCTCGACACAACTTCGAATCGGGCAATGTCAGAGCGGCCGCCGCCTGCCTCGTAGCCGCTCTGCGTATGCGGCGCCACCGGCATACCAGGTGGCTCCCGCCCGTACACGAGAATACTGTACTTGGCGACGAACATATCGGCCACCGTCACGCCGCTCAGATCGGCGTCGTCCCGCGCAGCGCACCGCTGCCACACCAGCCGCACAAAATCCTCGCCGATCTCGTGAATTGTGGTCTTCATAGAGGCGGGCGTGCGGACCTTGGCACGGCTCCACAAGCCCCACTGTCCATGCTCATCGCACGCGCGCACGGCGATCGTGTAGGTCGTCGACGGTTTCAGTTGAGTAAAGGTGTAGCTCGTGTCAAGGACGTGGCGATGCAGTATCGCGTCCTCGCCGGTCTCCACGCACCCCATCACCACCTCGTACCTCAGGTGGTCCCACTCGGCTGCCGCAGCCGCTGCGTTATCACCGGTAGCGCTAGCGGTTTCTGCCGGCCCCGTGCTTGCCTCCGACAGTCCGCGGCGCCAGATGATGTGAATGAAATCCTCGCCGACATCCCAGACGTGCAGGGCGACGGCCTGCAGCGTGCGCATTCGCACTGGCGTCGACATCTCCCCCCAGTCCTCAAATCCGGTCAGGGGGTTGTGCTGCCACGTTCGGCACTGCACGTCGTAAGTTGTGTCAGCCTCGAGGTCGTTGACGCGGAAGCCGCGCTGGCTAGGGTCACGCGTGACGCGCTCGTTGAGCACGACCGTCCGCTCACCGAGATCGTCCACCTTCACGACGACGATGTTGTAGACTGGCAGTGTTTCGGCAGCTGCACCGTTGGTATCGTCCTCCCTCAGCTCAGCTGCGAGATCGGCGGAAGGCCAGTTCAACGTAAGGAAGTCCTCGCCGCGCTCGAGAAACGTGAGCGCGAGGCTCGGCGCGGTTGTGAAGCGCTGTGGCTCCGTCCAGATGCCCCATGTGCCCTCGATGGCGATGCGGAGGGAGACGGTGTAGTCGCTGCCGGAGCGGAGATGCTCGAGGTGCAGCAAGCGGCGCGGATGCCCCGTCGGCGACGACGACGGTGCGAGGTCAACGGTCTCGGCTTGGTGGTACGCGGAGGTCATGCTCTGCACGCGGTACTGCAGCTGAGACTCGTGTGGCTCCTCCCCACCCTTACGCGACCACATAAACGACGCGAACGACTCTCCAATCACGGCCACCGATACGACGGGACGGATCGCCGTGCGCAGCTTGAGCGGGGCGGAGCGGCCGCTCCACCGCCCCTCCGCCGAAAGCGCGCGCACGCAGACCGAGTACGTTGTGCTCGGGAACATGTCTGTCATTGTGTACTGGCAGACGGAGGCGGGCACCGTGATCGGGTCAAAGCGCAGCCCGGGGCTCTCGATGGTGAGCTCGTACTCGTGCACAGCCGTTCGTGGCTGCAGGTAGCCGAAGGCGGCGACGGCGGCATCGTCGTCGCGCGCCTCGTCGAACAGCGGGTCATTGGCAACGGTGGTCGAAGTGCGTTTGCTCGCTGGCGCCTTCGCGGCACCCTCCTGCGCTTCGCGGGCCCAGGAGAAAGTAAAGATGTCCTCGCCGCGAGCGATGAGTCGCACCTCCAGCGCACTCTCCGTGATCAGCCGCGTGACCTCTGTCCACTCCCGCATGGTGCGAATGACGGTGCGGTACCGCATGAGAACAATGTAGCGAGTCCCAGACTGTAAGTCGCGTATGGTGGCAGAGCGGCAGCCGGCCTCGAAAGTGCCGTGGTAGTGCTCCGCCATGTCGGACTCTCGCAGCAGCCGTAGCTCAAAGTCAGGGATGCTGCGCGCCCACTCCGTCGTCGCGGCATCCGTCTCGTGCGCCAGCCCGTCCTCGTTGCGCTGCGCCGAGCGGTCCCAAGTGCAGTGCACGTAGTCAGAGCCGATCTCGCCAAGGCGCGTCTCGACGGGAAACAGTGTGGCGGTCTGTATCGGTGCCGACCACGCACTCCAGCGCACATCGGCTCGGCTATAGCAACGCACGCGCACAGTATAGCGCCGCCCCGCCTCCAACTTAACCACCTTGGACAGCTTCGTCGTCGGCATTGTCTGCTGAAAGTACAACTTGGCGCCATCCGGCAGGGGGCACTCGTCATCACCGCCATCCTCGCTGCTGCCATCTGCTGCTGTCGACGCATCGCCAGGGAGTTGAGGAGCAGCACTGGTGTGCTCACCGCGGTACCGGCTTCGAGCGCCAGACGACGCCGCGGCGCCGGCGCCACCGCCCTGCTCTTCGTGCAGCACCGCGTAGATGAGCAGCTCCCACCGAGGCACCCCCTCCGCCTCGCAATTGACAGGAAAGCCCACGTCTGCTGTCGCTGAACCATCTACAGCCGCTACGGTCGACGTCGTGCCAAGCGGCACGTCTCGTGTGGCGATAGCATCATCGGCGGCGGCAGCGGCGGCGCCTTCGTGCTGGATGTCGTGCTGGCAGTTCGCCGCCATTTCCGTCAGCGTTGCGGCCGCCGGCGAGGACATGGACGCGCCACCACGCTTGTAAAATGCACGCGAAGATGCGGCTTCCCGCGATGTGTGTAAAGACGGATTATTGGCGCCGCAAGCGTTGCTGCCAGCACCCACGCGGAACACGCTGCACGAGAACTCCCCAAACATGTCACCAATGCGCACCACTGCTGCCTGGCAGTTCAGCTGTGGTGCACTCAGCCTAGGAGCGCCGCTCGCGTTTCCAGGTGCAGCGGCGGCAGCGGCGGGGGCGGGGGGTAAAGCTGCATGCGCTATCTGTACATCGTCCGCCCCAGGTGCTGCTGTCTCTGCAACGTTAAAGGCGTCTGCCACGGTCGCCTGACGCAGTGCAGCCGCGGCGTCTACTGCAATGGTGCTGCTCGAAGGCATAGGCGCAGTGTTCGTGGGTGGGTGGGAGGGTGTGTAGGTGTATCTGTCACTATCGGCCACGTGTGCGCCGAGGTCGCTGGCGCTGCGTGCACCCAGGTGCCAAGTCGATGTATCCAGTCCTCTGCAGCTAAGGGAGCAGGCACAGGCGGGGGCAGGAGGCAGGAGCGACGCCCACGTTGGCCCACATACACGCGAGCGAGCTGGCGACGAGAAGGAAAGACAAAACAGTTTAAAAGAGAGAAAAGAAGCCGAAACGGCCGTCTTTTGTGGCTGCTGAGCATTGGCGTTCGCGTGTGCGCGCGTGCGGGTGTGGGCGTGGGCGTGGGTGTGTGCGCGTCAGAGGTCAGCAAAAGCACGGCAAACACACAGGTAAAGGAAAACGGGGGAGAAGGAGAGAGAGAGTGTGTGAGCCGTATGGGGTGGTGCGGCAGTACGAAGGGCCACAGCAGCGAGGGACGAAGAGGACGACGAGGAAGAGGGCGGCGACAGCTCGACAAGAGAGCTGCTGTTGGCGAGGAGGGCAGACACAAGGGGTGACTGGAAGGAGCCGAAGAGCCCCGCACGATGTGCTAAGGATGTGAGCCTCAGTCGCCTCTTGTGTTATTGGGGTAACGTTGAAGTCAGCGCAGGTATATACGCGAGCTATGCCGAGCTCCATGGGGAGTTTGGCGAGGAAAGCAACGCCGATGCAAGCGCATACGCACCCCACTCCAAGTGGCACACAGACAGATGGAAGCAGACACGTGCGGCAACAACAGGGAGAGGGGAACGCGAAAACAGAACTGCGCGAGACGCGGTGCTCCACAGCGGCCCTCCAGAGGCGAAGCGAAGAAAAAGAGAGGCGAGGTAGCAGCGACGTAACGCACGCGCGCACAGGCATCACAGCTGCCGTGGCGGCAGCAGAAGAGAAAGGGAAGAAGGAAGGCAGAAGGCGGAGTGGTAAGAGTCCGCAGCGTAAACGAAGACTCACCCGGCGTACTCGTATCGCCAGACGTGCTCATCATCGCCTCTATCGGTACATACGGCAACCAAAGGCAGAAAAGCAGATAGCATGGCAGGAGCAACGCTGCATGGGCTCCCCTCCCCGTCTACTGCGGTGGCGACGCGGAGATACCGCCTCTACACAAAGCCGAACTCCGCCGCGTGGTTGAGGCACGTCTCCAGACTGCGTTGCAAGTCCGCGGCAGCTGTGCATGGTTGCAGCAGCAGCGAAATGGGAGAGCAGGTGTGCGCCGTCGGCAGCCGTCCTGGCTCGTCCCCGCACTCCACCAGCACCTTCTCCGGCAGCGGGATGCGGCTCTGGCCAGAGCAGAAAAGCAGGAAGCGCGCCAGCTGCGACTCGGTGAAACCGTTCAGCACCTCCGTCAGCATGGCGCGCATGGACAGGGAGAGCGGCGACATGTCCAGCTCCGCGATGACGTGCTCGCTCGAGGCGGCGCCGGTGCCGCACACACGCGCGCGCAGGTCCTCCCACCGCACGGAGCGCAACGAAGTGGCGGGAACAACAGAGGTCAGGCCAGCACGAATTGCCAAGAACGCGGGGTCGTACTGATGGAGCAGTGCCTCCTGGGCAAGGGCACGGCGCCGGTTCACCTCGGCCGCCTCCGCGCTGGCAGCCATATCCTCCAGCTCCTCCAGTACCAGGTGGCTCATGTCATGCATGCTCACCCCCGGAGTCATGCAGGCGTACGGCCGCAGCGGGCGGGCGGCAAACGGTGCGGCGGCGCCGTCCATAGCACCGGCGCCGCCGCCTTGCAGGCTGCGCAGCAACGCCGGGCTCGCCCGCACGTGCTCCGGCAGGGACGCAAAAAAGTCATCACTGAGCACGAACTCCTCGTCCTCGAGTGCGGCTATGATGTTGTCGTCTATGTCGTGCGCGTAGTCGGTCAGCGTTATCGTGTCCTCCTGGAATGTCAGCGTCTTCCATAGCATCTGAGGAAAGTCGAACGACGCCTTCAGCGTGCCGCACAGCACCATGTTGCCCATGATCTTGCCAAGCCACTCGAACATGCGACGCAGCACACTGCCCTCGGCGCCGTCATCGGCCGCCTCGCTCGCGTACAGCGCGGACATGTTCGGAACGACCGTGAAGATGGTGCTGTGGCTGCACAGCTGAAAAAGCGGCAGCAGCGGATCCACTCGCACCCCGCGGATAAAGCGGTAGCTCACCTCGTCCCCGATCATGCTCATGATGGTGCGCGTTACGCCGCCAGCGTCCAGCGCGAGTGTGCCTTCTAGCTGCACCGCAAACATGCGTGCTCGCTGGTACACGCGTGTCTTCTCCAGTTGTGTGAAAAGCTGCCCAGTCACGCTGCAGCGGAGCCGTCGCTCCTCCGGCGACAAGGAGGAGGCGTCGCCGAAAACGTCGCGCAGGCTGTTGCGCCGCTCGTTGCCCGAGCTGCCGGCGTGCATAGACAGCACGTCCCCCTCGTCTTCCTCGGCGTCCTCATCCTCATCCTCCATGTCACCCACTAAGTCGTCCGTGTCGTCTTCCGCGTCGTCGTCCTCGCCGGCGTCGTGGACGTCGTGGGGGAAGGCCGCCGGCGCCTCCTCTGCAAATGGAGACCGCGCCGCCGCGGCTTCGCCTGTCTGTCTAGTGCCGTCTACCAGCGGCGGCACGGCTGCCAAGACGGCGGCAACGTCAGCGTGAGAGTTTTGGCGAGAGGGAAGCGACAGCGGCGATAGCGCGGGTGAAGGGGACGGCAGCAGCGCCGAGTGCTCTGCTATCCACGCCGCGTCTGCCTCGGCGCGCACCTGGTTTGCCTTGCGCAGCGACACGAGCACACGGAGAGCGTGCCCGCCGTTGTACTTGGGTCTGCCGCCCGGCTGGAGTTCGAAGATGGTCCAGCGACCGCTGCTGAAGAGAAGGTCTGTTGCCTTGCGGTAGCAGGACATGAGGTACGGCGACTTCTCGATGAGCCACAGGTGGCGTGCAACGATGATGGTCAGCTCCTGGACGCAGCGCAGTTGCTGAATGTATAGAAGCAGGCCGTGAATGTTCACAGGTGCTGCCAAGCGCTCTTCGCGGTCGCCGACAGTGGCCGAGCCGGCCACCTCCATCAAGAGTGGGTATTGGCGAAGCACGCTGTGCGCTCTAGCCGCGTCGAGCAGCGGCAGCACAGACGACTCCCTGAGGGACGTGATGGAGGCCTCCTCCAGAGCACGACTGAGTTGCTGATAAAATTCATACGTCTGCGGGAGAGCTTCGGCCGCGCCGACCTGCGCGTCGTTCGCATCGTTTCCGCCGTCGCTTTTCTCGTCGTCTCTACCCCACAGTTGCTTGTCTGACGGCGGTGAGTAGTCTTGATAGCCGGCTGGCTTGAACTGCGTGTTGCCCAGGCGGATCTTGAGGCTGTGCGGCTCAACGGAGGCGCTCACGTATGGATAGATCTCCTCACCGTCGCCCTGAGCCGGCACCGATACCCACGATATTTCCTGCCCGTTGATGGTCCAGCACACCATCATCGCCTCGAGGTCAATCATGGACCCGATAACGTCACCGGCGCTCGGGCGTCGCGGCACGGGCATCGCCTGCTCTGTCATCATCAAGCGCAGGTGCTCGCGACAGTTGTATCCCCAGGAATGCAGGTCTGACCCAACGTGCTGCGCCGAGGCGATGCGCTCGTGCTCCAGCGTGCCCCACCCCATTACCACAGTCCTCGATCGGTCGGCGAAATCCGGCGGCACCTCCACCTCGTAGTAGAACTTTCCACCTTTCGTTGGCGCCACGCCAACACTGCCGCGCACCTGACCCACAAGCAGTTCCCCAGCCTCGTTGAGGCGCGTCTCCGTCAAAGCCACCACGTGCGGAAACGGCTTGCCCAGCATCGGCGGTAGTGGGCGCCGCTGCTCCATCGCGACCACAGTGCGTGCCAGGCACGCGCTGGCCTTCGCAATTGCTGAAGTGGTTCGCATAGACGCGTGGTGAAGAAGTGCCAGGACGGTTGCCCGCTGTTGGCCCTCCACAAGGGGTTCCATCGACAGCACTTGCACCAACGGCTGCACGTTCAAGCGGGCGCATGCGTTTTCCTCCATCAATGCGCTCAGGCACTCGTAGCTGGCCTTACGCTGCGCCGTGTCGCCGTGTCGCACAACGTTCAGGCACAGCGCGTAGAGTAACGCGTCTTTCTCAGCCGCGAGTTCGAGTGGCTGTTGCCGGATCAACGCGAGTGCGACGCTTGCGATGGTGGACACTAACTCCGGCTCGCGGATGCCATCCTGCAGCATCTGCAGGCACTGGAAAAAGATGGGAGTGACGGTGGACGCCGGGAACTGGCTCCAGCTCTCCAGCCAGTCTGTTGAGCAGACGTGAATGCGACGCAAGAAGCCTGGTTGAGACAGCTGGCTGGATGGCAGCAACGCCGCGTAGCGAAGAAGGATGGCGCTCGCATAGTGGACGATGGCGCCGACAATGCACGGCTCAACAGGTGCCGGTGCCGCCGATGCAGTTATGCGCTCTTGCGGCTTCGCCAGATGCGAGGTGAGCGGACGCTCTGGGATAGGACAGACATAGCGGCCCACCTCCGCAGCGGCGCACGACCCAATCTGTTGGGCCGCCGCCTCGACAAGCCCCCACAAGACGTCAGCGTTGTACGCGCGGTTTTGCAGACCGAAGCAAATTATCTTGGAGCCGTCCAGCGCCCACTGGAACTCCAATGTGGCGCCGTCGCCGGTGAGGCGTGCCTCAATGGTGGTGGAGAACCTATCCTTCGGAAGCCACCGCGTCACGCGGGCGCAGCTGGAGCAGAAGTGGCGATGGCGCAGCGCGTGAAAATCTCGAGCGTACTCGCGCTGATGACACTCGGTACAGTAGCAGCACAGACCCGTCGCTTCCTGCCGTCGCACGCTGCTCGGCCGCATGCATCCACACGTCACGCACGTCGCTGCCGCAAGGGCATTGTAGGCGAAGCTGCACATGGGGCACGTCCACGACGCGCCTGGACGCGCGTTGGAGCAGATAGCGCATCGCACAGCGGAAGGCTCGTTAATGAAAGTGCACATGGAGCAGGCCCACTCTTGGCTGGCGGCCCCGTCGGGGCCGTCACCGTCGGGCAGGTTGATGCGGTCGAACTCCATCCGCCCATGCAGTACCGCCGATGAGACGAGGTAGCCGGTGAAGGTGAAGGAGGCCTCCTTTGTTTCACCGAATCCCTCCACCAACGCGCGGTCGTCCTCCTCGATAGCGTCGTTTTGCACGCGGCGAATCGTCAATGTCATCGGTGCCTCCGCATCCCTCTTGCCACCTGCTCCGGCGACAGCAAGGGACTCGCGTGCGGCGCTGGTGGCAGCTGGAGCAGACACTCCAACGTCCTCCTCGTCCTCCTCGTCCTCCTCGTCCTGGTTGTCTTCGTCGCTATCCTCGACCCGAGGCGGCCCAACAAGTTCGCTGGTCATCGCTTCAGCGCCTGAGGCCACCGAGTAGTCGTCTCCTGGCGCTGCCGCGTCACCAGAGTCGGCATCCTCCTCGGCCTCCACAGCTGGCACGCCGTGGCCATCTGCCGCCGCCGCCTCGCTGGCCGCATCGTCTCCATCCTCATCATCGGCGTCCTCCCATAGCATAGCATCGGAAGACTGGGGAGACGTCCGGCTGTGATAGCCCTCGCCACCTGCCCCCACCTCGTTCTCGACACCGGCCACGGCGGCGGCGGCGGCGGTTGCTGCGGCAGGCACGCTTTGCGGCAGCCCTCCAGCGCCGGTGGCATGGCTGATTGCAGTGAGCGGGCCGTCCGTCCATTCAGTATACCAGCTGCAGTACGGCGAGGCGGGCTGGTCCTCCGGGTGCGCTAGCTGCTCCTGCAGCCGCCGCAGGACGCGATCGAGCAGGTCGCACCAGCTCGACGGCGCGGAGTGGCGTGCCGTGCAGGCCGACCAGCGCTCCCCGCATGTCGGGCACAAGAGCGCGTGTCCGCGACGTCGATGACCGACAAGACGGTCCTCGAGCCTTTTTACGCTCGTGAGCGCGGTCGTGCCCGCAGGCTCCGTGTACGCGCTCGCCGCCCCCGTCGCACCCGCCTCGGGGGCGTTGGCTTGCGGAACGCGAATGAGCAGTCGCTCGCGCAGGTGTGGGTTGCACCAGAGTTCGTTCCACGACTCACGCAGCAACACATGCGGCGGCAGGTTCAGCTGTGCCGCTGGCAAGACCGCGTCCAGCAAGGGCAAGAGAGCGTGTATGGCCTTGTCCGCCGCCGCTGGAAGCGTGGTCGATGGTGGTGTCGTAGGGATGCCACTCACCGGCCCACTGACATTACTGCCGCCTGCGCCTATACAGGAGTCGGTGCTGGGGGGGTTGCTGCCGCCGTTGCTGCCACTGCTTCCCTTCCCTGGCAATGAGCTGTGCAACGAGAAGATCAGCCGCAGTGTGCGTAAGAGGGTAGCCGGATGAGTGAGCAAGGCGTGTCGGCGCGCTTCATCGTCCGAGTGTTCCTCCGTATAACTGAACGAACGCGGCGAGGTGGCCAAGGGCGTTGGTGAGGTCCGCTTCAACCCGGCAAGGCACTCGGCAGCCACCGCGGCGAGCTCCGGCACGCATGCCTGCACGCATGCCCGCACCGCGGCCAACGCCGGCAGCGAGTAAGCGTCCTTTGTGGAGTCCGGCTCCAGGGCAGCCGCGCACACTCGCTGAATGGACCCAGCCTCGTCGCTGACGACAACCATGCCACCCTCGAAGCGTTCAACGTGCACGGACGTTGTGCCACCGCCAGGCTGGTCGAGCTGCGGAGGGGCAACGTATACCATCTGCATCTCGTCTCCATCCGCACCCAGCACGCCCAGAGTTACGTCCCGATCTGGCGCACCAGAGGCCGCGGCGGTGATGATGGACAGGTGCTCCTTCACAAGCGGCAGCACCAGAGGCGTCCACGACAGCAGCATTGCACGCATCGTGTACCGCGCGCTCACGACGGCTTCGTCAGGCGGGTACATCCATTTTGCCCGACTATCGCGGTTGTAGAGCTCCACAAACGGAAAGATGTGCCGCACAGAGGCGGGGATTCTGCGATGTAAGATGTTTAGCGGCAGCCCATTCCGCTCGAACCCGATGCACCGCTCCTTCACGTACACGACAGCCGTCATCACATCGCCAGAACCGAAGACAATGCCAGTATCAGGGTTCAAATAGTTCTCTGCCCGCTCCGTGTCCCACCGCTGCACAGCCGTGCCGGGCACCTCGGTCAAGTAGTCGGAGATGTAGTACACCCGGCGCTGCTTCGACCGCTCACCCGGGTAGAGGATGAGCTCGCCGTTACCGTCAAGCGGCGTGACCATCGGCGGCGCGTTGATCTCCGCCAGGCCGAAGTAGTAGTAGCGCCCCAGCGTCTCGCACTGAAAGCCGCGCTGCAGTCGCACCGACACGCGCACGACATCGGGTGTGTTCGGGTCCGCCAGATCAATGGGATTGCAGGCGTACGATATGCTGCGCACATTGCTGGATGCGGCGCCACCGCCACTGCCGCTGGTGGTTCCTGCCTGGTTGTGCTCAATCCGACGCCCACCCGCAAATACGGTCACGCACGACGACGGAACCGACGAGCTGTTGAACCGCGGCTGATAGCCAGGCGTGGCGGAGGCGAGCTGATGACAGGCGGCCCAGAGACGCTGTACAGCACTCGCACTCACCGGCGCGGCTGCCGATGTGGCTGCCGGGGCCGAAGGCAGCGAGGCGGGTGCGGTGTCACAGCCGGCGGCGGAAGCGCGCTGCGAGATGGCGTTGTACAGAGCACTCAAAGCCACCGAACGAGTCTTGCGTGCCACGGCCGCGCACTCAGCGACAGCGATGAGGACATCAATATGCGTGGCAAAGAGCGCCGGCGACGCTGGTACCGCGATGGAGAGCGTGACAACAAGGTCGAGCAGCATCGCGTTTGTAACGTGTTTGGCTGCCGTGTGCTTCACGTGATACATGGCTCCGTCGTCGGCGCCACCGGCACCGCTGCTGTCGGTGCTGTCGAGCTCGTGCAGCAGCTGCACCAGCTGTTGCACGCTGTGCTGTAGTGGGATGGTGCACGCCTGCACCAGGCTTAACCCCTCCCCATGCCCTGCAGCAGTGCTAGAGGCAGCAGTGCCAGCAGCGGCGGCCGCCGCGCGGACATGGCGAGAGCTGCGCAGCACGAGGTAGTGGAGGACCAGCTCCAGCAGCAGCGACACACCGAACAATGTCAACCGCGCAAAAGGGGAGAGGCGGACGTCAGCCGGCGCCGATGCCAACGACAGCGACGATGAAGCGCCTGATGAGAGCGCATGGCCGCCTGTGCCGCCGACACCGCGGCGCCGAGCAGCGCCGCTATCCTTACCCCCTCTGCTGTGCACCGGAGTGACGGATAGCACGTGCATGTGGCCGAGGCCTGGCACGTAATCGCCGGTGCGCACGTTTGTCGCCACAAGGCGGAAGTCCCGCCGCGGCAGCGTCAGCCGCGTCAAGCTCACGCCATTAAGTTCCATTACGACGTCCCAGCCACCACGCGCAAACACAAAGCTGAGCTCCACAACGTCGCCAGCGCGCCAGCGAGGCAGCCGACGCTGACGGCGCGTCACGTCGCCGTACTGCATGGTGCCATCGCCGATAAAGTAAATGCCGTTGGCGTCCGTCTCTGGTGTGCAGTCGGCGAGCGGGACGTCGGCGGAGGCGAGTCCGATAAAGAAGCCGCTGCTCGTACCGTTCCACAGCTCCACTCGCACATGCCCGGGGGTCCACGACGCGCTCGCGGAGCTCTGCGGGATGTCCCAGAGGCCCCCGCCATCGCCCAGGACGGATGGCATCGAGCTGATATACGTCACGGTGTTTCCACTGGCAGTTTCTTGATAGCGGCGGAGGATGTGCGGCTCACGCGAGGCCGGCGTTTCGTTTTCGCCAAACTCGGCGCTGTCACTACCATCTGCAGAGCCCGCACTGCCGGCCGGCGACGACGCTGATGGGATTCGCCCTCGCACGTACTTGAGTACCTCGACCAGGAACTCCTGCTCAGCCGTCTCGCTCGTCAGCACCAGCGAATCCGTGCGAGACAGGCGTGTAAAGGCGGGCAGCAAGCCCGTCACCACCTCCGCAAAGTGCGGGGAGCACGCCTGCAGGTCGGTCGCATCCATTGGCGTCGACATCAACGACACTGTGAAGGCAGCGAAAGCGCCATACTCCCACGGCTCCAGCAAGAAGCGATGCGGAGCGGCCTGCGTTGACTGGACGCGATGCAGCAGAGCACGCAGCAGCCGAAAGAGCTGTGCAAGGAGTGCATGCACACCGCGGCGAAGGTTTGCCTCGGTCACGCGACCGCACCCGCTCACCACGCTCAGGTAGTGGCCGGTGGCAGCAGTGGCAGTGAGTAAAGATGGGGAAGTCGCGCTACCAGATGTAGTCATCGGCGCCGCAGAGGCCCCAGCGAGTCCACCGGCAGTGATGGCACCGGTGGTGCGGTGCGGCGACGAATATGCATAGTGGTTCTGTGCCGCGGCTGCAGGCCCGGTGCACCCGAGCAGCAGGAGCCGTCGCGCCGCCTCACTGACTAACGCCACGTGTCTTGGTGCCCGCCACGTTGCCGAGCACTTGGTGAGAAGGTCGACAACCACCCACATAGTGCTGCCGAACTGCCGGCGGTCCTCCAGCGCCGCTTTCACATCCGCCACGGTGAGTCCGGGAATGCTGAACAGGTCGATCGCCGCATCCACCACTTGCGCTGATGAAACGGTCGAGGCTGTCGGACCAGACGCGACATTGCGCAGGACGAACAAGGCAACTTCCAGCGCGTGCTCACCACTGTTCATGCCGCCGACGGTGGTGCTGGCTAGGCTGACACGGCGCACGGCGTCCGACCAGGTCGGCGAATGCCACGTAAGCGGGTCCATGTGGAGGTACCCGGTGCGGTCTTGAAGCAGCATGTGGGCAATAACCAAAAGCACGGCGCGGACGCCGTCGGCGTGCACGGTGTGGCACCGCACCCGCGCCTGCAGCGCTGCCGTTGGCATTTCGTGCAGCGCCTGGATGAAGGGGTCGGCCAGTGGCGCAGCAGCAGCCGTTGCAGGCGCAGCAGCGCCGGCCAGGGCTGCAGTCGTCATCGCTGCGATCGGCACGTGGGAACCGCCGCTACCGCCGTCCGCCATCGCTGCCTGTGAACTGCCAGATGCCGAGGCGCCGCCACCCATGACGCCTTTCAAGCCCCCTCGCAGCAGGAAAGAGCTCGCGATACGGCTGCGCCGCTGTTGTGGCTGCTGCTGGTCAACGCTCCCGTGCACCCGCCGCTCCATCCACGCCAAGAGCCGCTCCGCCACGGTGCGCTGCGCACTGGAAAGTGCCACCGTCCATTCGGTGCTCCAACGCGTGTCGAGGGTCAGCTGCACCTGCGCGCTGACCTCGCCAGGAAGCATGTACACCGGGTCCTGCGGCAAGCTCGGGATTACGACACGGCACGGGCCAGCGTAGGTGAGAGTGTCACTGCCGTGCTCCTCCTTCAAGCTGTGAAGAGACACAGGCAGCCGCGTATCCTTCTTGGCCTCCTTGCCAACAGCGGCAGAGTTTGAGCTGCTCTTCAGCGCCTCTGTCGCGCCAGGTGACGTGCTCGACGTCGAGGACCCTGCCGGCGCCGAGGAAGTGCTCTCTGCACTGTTTGCGTCGCTCTCCAGCGGCAAGAGCAGCACATCGCGCCCGCGCAAGGCATGGTCCCACTGCACCCCGTTGGTAAGGTGCACCGACACACGTGTGGCGCATGGCAGGCACAGCTCCACCATCTGCGTCCGCCGACGGCGGCACGGCAGGTCGTCAAAGTCTCCATGCGCGCTGTTGAACAACAACCCATCTCCGACACCGCCGGCACCGCCCGCGCCATCGGCGTCTTCGCCGTCGCGGCTGCTTGCGGACACGTTCAGCGGGCTTGCACGAGAAGCCCGGCTCTGCGACGGCGCGCTCGTGGTGGTGGATGCGTTGGAGCCTGCGTCGTACGCGTACTCGCCCTCGGCGTCCGTGTAAGCGGACTCGTCCTCTTCGCCGCCCTCCTCACCCGCCACCGACATCTCCTCTGTCACGGCCGCAGCGCCCATGTGGTCGTCGTCGTCGCGGACGTCAGACACCTCGTGGAACGCCGAGGACGGATAGGACGGGTAGCGGTTCCCGGTGCTTGGGCCGCTCTCGCTCGTGTACGCCAGCAGTGCGGCAGGATCGGTGGCGCTGGTCTCGCCGGCGCCGCGTCGCGCAGTATTGGAACTCTTCTCTGTCGCGCCGCCTGAGTCGTGCACCAAGTCGCTCAGGCGGGTCTCGGTCATCACAGGAGGGACTGGCAGGCCGATTTCAAAAGGCACACGCACGGAGAAGTTCACCACCTCTTCCGCGCCTCCGCCACTCGTCACTGCCGGGACAGGAGCCTCCACTGCTGCAGCGAGCACAGCGGCCCCTCCCTTGCGTCCTTGTGATGGGCGATGGTAAACTCCGACGTGGCCACCAGTAGCACCACAACTACCTGCCCTCTTGCCGTGCTGGTGCTGCTGTTGAGCCAGTGCCACAAGTTTGGCAGGTGCCGTTGCCGTCACCGTCTCCAGCACCTGGCCCAGCTCTGTCAGTGTATCCGGTGACCACTGGACAAGGGGCACGAGGTGCAGCAGCGGCAGCACCAACTCCACCCACAGAGCGGCCTGCTGCTGCGCGACAGAGGTGTGCTGCGGCTGCAAGGGGGACGCTGCGAGCGACAGGCTCTGCTTTACCAACCCGTGCGCCTCCCGCTTCTCGATGGGCTGGATAGGACCTCCTTTCTGCGCCGGCGTCAGCGGTGACCGCCGCCCGTGGTACGCTGACAAGCACGACGGAGGGTGCAGCACGGGGGTAGAAACAGCGCCGCCGTCCGCGCCTCGGATAGCGTCGGTGGCCGACACTGCACGCAAGGAGTGCTTCAGTAGACACGCAAACGAGTGGCCCGCCTCGGCACACGTAGGAGCGCGCCTACACAGCATCACCGCCGTGCGCAGCATCTTCTGACGCAGCAAGGCCCCGGCCCCCGCTGACGGCGGCGGCGCCGACGACAACGATGTAGCGGAGGCGGAAGTGGTACCACTGCCGCTGCAGCTCTCGCCTCCGTCTGACACTAGAACGCTCGCCACGACCGACTCCCACTGCATGTCGACCCGTTCCGCAAGAAATCGGCGCGTCTTGCGCTCGTAGCACTCGCGGTCGTTGACATCATCGTTTCCGCACTTTACGGTGCTGCTACGACTGGGGCGCGCGCTGGACTGCTTGCCCCTCTCCGCGGCGGTTGTGGCTGCCGCTGTGGCCGCTGTGTTGGAGTGGCTATCGCTTGGCGACTGCGCTCCCGACGCGGCGGTCGCACCGCCAAGGGAATCCGCTGTGCCGCTGTCGTTGTTTCTGCCCAGCTGTATGGATGCAGCACGAGTCGACACAGCAGCCTCACATGGTGCGCTTGCGCCGGCTGCGGTCCCAGAGGCGCTTTCCGAAGGCGACGCGGCAGCACCAGTGTCTGTATAGGGGCGCGATATGTTGGGTAGCGTTCCCACGGACCCTCCACCGCTTGTGATGTCGCGCAGTTCTCTTTCCGAGGCGTCCCCAAGCGACTGGATGGCGAACTCGAAGACATCTGCCGACAGGCTGAGGGCCGGCGGAAAAGAAGCGTGTCCCTCCTTGCGCAGATGCTGAGCGACGGCTTCGGTCGCATGCGTGCCGGAGCAGGAAGCGCCGGCGGCACCGCGTGGCGACGATGCCTGCAGCGCTCTTCGGGGGGCTGGCGAAGCTGAAATAAAGTAAGCAAACGCGGCAGCACGCAGCCGCGCTGTGGACAGCGGCACCTCACCGCAGTTCGTCTGCGACAGGCTCTCCGTCAGCTCCGCCATGCAGCTCTGAATTCCGGCAGCAAAGGCGGCTTCTGTTGCCCGCGGCGACGCGCTTACGCGTATGGGAGGGGTGAAGTACACGTCTTTCATGGACAAAGAGCGCTCCATATTCGTCAGCAACGGCCACGCGACGCGGGCCAGCTGATCGGCTGGCATGGCCATGATTTCCTCCACGCGGTACGTTGCGATTGCCGTAGTGGGGTCGAAACGAGCATGAACGCGGTGCACTGCCGCTGAGGGCTGAGATGGCGGCTCCATGGCGGCCACTTTTTTTGCCTCTGGTTGCTCCCCCTCCACTGCCCTAGGTGCCTGAGCTGGCCACGCACCCCACCGTGCAGTCAAGGCTTGCCGCTCTGTGAGTCTCTCTGTGTGTATAGGTTGAAAGCACGCGCGAAGACTCCGAAAGGCAATCGAATCGCGTAGAGACCGAGAGAGAAGTAGCAGTGCGTCAGATTCGTGCGGCAGCGCTAGAGCGATACGGGAGGAAGAGGTGGCAGCCGGATGGCGGGAGGAGGGCTTTGTTGGGCGAGCGGGACGTGAAGCAGAGAGCGCGAGAGCAACGACAAGAAGAAATGCAGTCCTCGCAGATGGCCAGAGTGAGGGGGGAGCGCGGCACGGCAGGGTGCACACACACACACAAACGGCAATGCCGAGATCGGGAGAGATCAAAGTGGCCGCGACAGCACAGCCAGTGACTCCGCGAGACAAACAAGTAAAGAGAGAGGGAAAGAAAGACCAAGCGGGCACGCGCTGCCGCAGCACCGAGAAGAGTACCGGCGATGCCCCTCTCGCAGAAGCACACAAGAGGCGAGATGTGAGTCAGGGAAGGAAAGGAGGGAAGAGATCCAGCGCACGAGTTGCCCTGCAAATCTGCCAACACACCCACAGAGACACAGCCGTGCCGTCACACACACAATGGAGCCAACAGCTCCCCGCCGAGAGACAATGCGAAACACACACACGCGCACACACGACAACACACAACAAAACAAAGGGGGTAGCAGGCACGACAAGAAAGGAGTCAAGACGGAAAAACGTGTGTGTGCGCGCGTGTGCGTCGCACACACGCAGACACCGCGAAAGAGGGGAAGCGCCAGGAATATAAAAGATGTAGGGAGGTGCAACGCCGATCCGCTCCCCCCCCCAAAGCACACGCGCCACACGCACAGAGGTGCCACAGAGCGGGAGGAGGGCGGAGTGTGGCGCGAAGAAATGAAAGCGCGCTGAGAGAGATCGGCAGAGAGAGGGAAGGGAGCAAGCGTAGCGGACTTCACACAGGCACACGCGGAAAGAGCGAGCGAGCCGAATGCTGGTAGCGAGTGCTCAGCAAGCAATCGATGAAGGACTCGAGGGGGCTAGCCCCTGCTCACGCTCAGAGATGAAAAATATCAAGGCGCACGCACGGGCGACGCGCGGGCACACGAAAGAGGTCCTGCGAAGCTTGCCGCCGCCGTCGCCTATGATGGCGTTGCACGTCCGCGTCACAGCGCGTGCGTAGCCTCGAACAAAGGCTGTCTTGCGAGAGGAAGCGCGCAGGGCTATTGAGGGAGGGAGAGGGAGGGAGGTGTTGGAGGAGGTGCAGAAGAGGGGGGGGGACAAAGAGAGCGAGAGAGGCGCAAAGGATAAAAGCGCAAGAGTTTGTGGTCGTGTAGAGAGGTTGTCCCTCTGTACTTGTGCGTGTGTATGTACGTCTCTCTCCCGCCCTCGCCCTTTATGTCGCCCCGTATATCCTCCTCTCGGTCTGTTGTGTTTCCTTCTCAAAATTCTGATATGCGTATGTGCGTGTGTGGGTGGGTGTGTATCGCGTCTTCTCTTCGCTCTCCAATGCTGTCTTCTGTTGCTGTCGGGATGTGTACGAGGGGGTTGAGGTGGAAACAGTCGAAAAGAGTGATGGAAATAGAGAGGACGAGACACTGTGCGTGCTGCGCTGTGCGTGAATGAGACTGCGGGCCGTGTGTGCGTGGGGGAGGGGGGAGGGGTCACATACGTTGTTGACGACCCGTGACCACCCAGTTTGAGGAGGCAGACAAGAAGACGGAGGAGGAGGAGGAGGAGGACCGAACAACGTTGTTGGGATCGAATTTCATCACAGAGAGAGATGCACGTGACAGGCGGGTCGCGAAGGAGGCATGGGACATCGAGTGCGAGACGGCGGCAGCCCGTATGCCGTCCTCGGTATGTCCTTGGCACGCCTTTATTCTGGAGAGCAAGGAAGCCGCGCGCCTGTGCGCTCACTCCCCCAAAGCGCGCTACGCTACCCATCGTGCGGCGACGGCAGAGCGCGAGGCGAGGAGGAAGGGTTCAGCCGTGGGCTGATGCCGCGGTGCCGGCGGTCGCGTTCATTTGGGGAGAACACGGAACATAGAACACAGTACCCCGCTACTGCCGCGTGAGAGGCACACACGCACACGCACACGTGTGTTCAGGTCGGCGTGCAAGCACGAGGAAGAAGAGGAGGGTACGGGGCGCGTGTGTGAGGGGAATGAGATGCCCAACGGTGTCCCTCGTCACGTTGGCCCAAGTGAGGGCGAAGACGACCGGCAAGGAGAAAAGGGGGCGAACAGGCTTAAAACAAGAGTTGATGCGCATGTAAACATCCGACACGATTGGCAGCATCCGCAACAGCACACCGCGAGGCCAGCGCAAGCCTACATGATGGCAACGCCATCGATAAACGCACACGCCAGAGCATATGCAGTAGGCCCTTACGGGTTCTGCGATGCACCCAAGATGGTTAACTGCCGGAGCATGTCCTCGCCAGAGATCACCGATGTACAGCCATACATCACCGACTTGCGCGGCTTGCTCGCCTCCCATGCCTTCAAGTTGTCGTACTCCGCCACGCTGCCACCACCGAGGGCAAACACGATCGCTTGCGAGAAGACCGCTTCGCGCAGGTCCACCGGCTTCTTCGTGCGAGGGTCGTACGCTTCGACGGTTTCAAGCAGCTTGCCGCGCAGGCTACCGGATGCGCCGCTGCTGCCACCAGGAAGTGCGCTCGTCGGGCTGTTGTACGAGCCGCCCACACCGCTTGCACCACCGCTGCTCGCCGAACCTGGCGCGCCGCCAGGTCCGTCCTGCATGAGTGCGTCCACCAGCTTCGTGAGCGGCAGCATCGTCTCTGTCTTGCTCCCCAGCGAGCTCGCAATGTTCTTGGCGATCTGCTGCGCAAAACCCCAGCCAAAGCCCTGACTGGGGTTCGGCTGCGCCGCGCTGGGGCTCTGCGTCGCCAGGGACCAGTTCCGCAGGTGCTTCAAATACGCAAGAGCCGGGAAGCCGGCGGCCCCTTCGCTGACGGCGCCCTCGTGGCTCTGCACGTAGCGTGCCTCCTCTTCTTTGGCGCACATCAGGTATGCGATGAGGTACAGCCGCTGTCTGTCCTCTGTGGTGCCGAGGCTGTTGGTCAGCAGGTTGTGAAACTCCTGCTCGTCGAGCCCCTCCTGTTGCAGTACGGCCAGCTCCACACCGTGGTAGTGGTCCAGGTGCCTCAAGCGAATCTTGCTGAGGATACTGAAGGCAAGCTTTGTGTGGGCATCGAGGCAGCGCTTCCGCTCCGCCAGCGCTGGCGCGTTCGCCAGCAGCTTCGACATGTCGTTGCCGTCGCCGCCGTCGCCCATCATGCCACCGGCACCGCCGGGTGCCTCTTGTGCCAGCGCGGCGTACTCCTCCTTGTAGCGGCGCAGCGCGGCTTCGATGTTGCCGCCGACAGTGCCGAACTCGAGGTTGGCGTTCTCGCGGTAGACCTCGTCCTTGTCAGGATCCACCTCGAGTACCTCGTCCTTCCCGTCTGGAGTGGTGATGGTGCACTTGTTCAGCTTCATGCCGCCGATCTCGACGAGAAGGCCGCGGTACGTGAAGGGGTGGTGCAGCGCCGTTGCGAGGTCGCTGGAGCGATCGACGAGAAGAAGCAGCGGCCGCCCCAGCACCGAGGAGGGCGCCGGTGTCAGCTGCCGGTCGTTCAGCGCGTCGTTCAGCCGCACAGAGAGCCGTCGAGCGACCTCCGCCGCAGCGCCGGAGCGGGAGTGCACCAGGATGGGCAGCACCTGCAGTGACAGACACACGTGTGAGATGCCCAGAACGACCTGATTGAGGTGTGTCTCTATTTCTTCGTCCTTGGCGTTTGTCTTGTTAAGCAGCGGGAAGGAGTTGTTCAGCATGAGGGAGAAGAGGTCGTCCTCCAAGGCCACGTAGCTCAACGTGCGGTCGTACACGTGGATGTGCCGAATCGACTCTAGTGGCGAGGCGCTGAGCTGCTGCGCCAGCAACTCCAGCTGCGGTCGCGGGATCTGCGTTGTGAAGTTGAGGTAGACCCACTCATACAGGCTCTGCGCGCAGTCCTTCGCGATGCGGGTGATGTTCTCCTCTGTCGGCGCGCAAAAGTAGATGGCCGGGGCCCCCGGCACCGGATCACGCTCCGTGGCGATGTGCAGGTACAGGGTGACGCCAAGTTCGCGCAGTTGGCCGACCTTTAGGAGCGGCGCAATGATGTCGCGGCCCCAGTCGTCGAAGATGAGAAGACGCCACGTTGTGATGACCGGCTCAGCAGAAGCGGCGGCAGCGGTCGAGTACGGCTCCGCCACCATATTGCCCTGCGCGTCCAGCGGCACGGCCATCCTGATCATTTCCGCCAACACAGCCTCCTGGCGCTGACGAAGCCAGTACTGGCTCGGTGTCAGCCGCGCTGCAACCGCGCCGGGTGTGCCGGCGAAGACGCCGCCGGGTGGGCGAGCCGACGGGCCGCCGGCACCGCCCATGAGAGAGCTGGATGTGGTGAACATTGCCGGTCAGTGAGTGCGGACTAGAAAACCAAAGTTCGAGGAGCAAAGGCGACGACCGCGCGCGATAAGGACAGGAGGGGAGCGAGCGTGAGATAATGCGAAATTGAACGAGGTGCGGGACCGGGGATGGCAGAGCTCTCAATGATGCTGATGGCGGTCGCAGGGTTAGGAGTTGTAGGGGGGTGCAGGGCAGATGGCGGCGAGCACTGCTGTTCGACCTACCAGCGGGCGCACGCACACGCTCAAGTGTAGAGAGAAGATAGAGGCGATAAAACACGCCGAAAGCACGCGTGTGCCCCGCCACCGCCACCGGAGCACCGAGGGGGGAGGGGGGGGGGGTGCAATGTGCCCGGCACAGCGATGATTTCCTTTTTGTCCCTCCTGCGTGTGTGTGTTGCCGTCGTCGTGGCCGTGGCACCGTGGTGAGTGTTGGCGTGCTTTGCGGGCAAGTGAAGGATCGAGAGACGCATACGGCAGCACAGATGAGAGGAATGCAACGCGCAACAATGTGCAACGGAGCACACACGTGAGAGACAGGGAGCGGTGGCGGCGCAACCGGGATTTCCGTGCAGACTTGCACAGTGGCGGAGGAGGTGCAGAAAGGGAGAAGGCAATGGCGCACAGGCTGAAGGCATCCCCACACACACACACACACACATCACCACCACTCAAGCCGCGCAGAAGAAGCTCCACAGGCTCGGTGAATGTCAGGCCCAACCGGCGTAGCTAAAACTCCTGCCGGCGGTGGCAGCGCGCACGTCTGCAGCCTCTTTCTGCTAATTCTATTCGCTCGAGGAAAAAAAGGGGTGATGGCTACGAGAAAGGGGAAGGGAAGAGCGGGAAAGCAGGCGTGCACAGCCGAAACAGCAGCAGCAGCAGCAGCGCGTGTCGCGCAGTGAGCAGGCGCTCCGTTTTTTTTTACTTCGCGTTACACCTGCTTGTACGCGCATGCGGAAAAGGGGGGAGACGCACTTGCTCTGCCATCGTCTCGGTCTCGCCGACGCTTGTCGACTCGTCTTTCGCCGCCCTCGGCTGTCAAGGGAAGCTAATGTCCCAGAACTGGCGTGGTGTGTTCTGCGAGAGAGGCGGCGAGGGGGACAGCAGCGCGCCATCACACTCGGTGTCGGCCCCGAGGCATCGCGGAGGGGTCTGTGAGGATGCAGTCGGCAGTGGGCTACACGCTGCACGCACAGCGCTGAGCACCTGCTCTGCCCGCACGACGCCCTCGATCCGTTGCTCACGGGTTCGCGCGTAGCCACAGGGAACGTGCTCCTCCTCGAACATTGTGCGTTGATGGCCGTCACTCTCGGTGCGGCGTGCCGTCCTCGATCTCCGATGTCGGTCATTGGCAGTTTCTTCGCACACCGGTCGGCCCAACCCAGCGGCAGCGCTCAACGACACATCCATGCCAAGAGATGGCAAACCCGCCAACGGCACCGCCGCAAGGACCTCATCACTCATGCCGACAAGTCCCCACTCGCCACCCCTCCCCCGTCTCCGTTTGTACACGCCACGATGCGTCGGCTGACCTTCTGCAGGCGACGCATTCACCTTACGCGTCGCACTGCTCTCCTTGCCGCCACGATGTGCGCGCCGCGCAGTGGCCCGCTTTGAAAGGAGCGACGACGACGATGACGATGGGCGTGGAAGGGCAGTGATGGTGGCAAGTATGTCTGTGGCAGTCACCACGCACGTCGGCGTCGGTGACAGTGGCATAACGCGCGCGGCGCTCACCGTTTGTGGTGCTTCCTTACGGCTTCTGTCCCTCATGTGCATCGACGACGAAATCGCCGCCCTTCCGCGCTTCTCCGAGTGGGGCGCTCTTGCTGACTCGGCATCCGGCTCGTCATGGCCACCGTCAAAGGCTAGACGACGACGAAGGGACGGCGCTGAGGCAGTTGAACTCGACATTGTGGAGAAAACGGAAGCCGCATCGGCCCCTGTAGAAGCGCTACCACCGTTGCCCATGGCAGGGAAGCGGGATGAAAGCTCGGCATCGACTTCAACACGGCGATGCGTCTTGGCGGGCGGAGGCATGGGAAAGTACATCCCCTCCTCGTCCGCGTCGCCAAAGGTCGAGGTAGGGGTGGCGCTAAGTGGCTGAGAGAGTCGGTGCGGCGACGACTTCAACGTCGGCGGTGTGGGGGTGTTCTGAGAGAGCTGTCCATCGGGAGCAGCGACCGCGCTGCTCTCCCACGCGGTAACCGCGGAGGTTCGGTGAGCTGAAAGCGGAGAAATGCATGGAGACAAAGGGCTGCAAGGCTCAACCTTCACCGCATTTGGTGAGGGTCCGCATGTCAGCGCCGTCGCAAAACTTGGTGATACTGCTGGCGTGTGTGACGCTAGCGCAGCCTCATTTGGCTCTTCACGACGGTGGCCGCCCTCCGCCTCCTTCCTCACTTCGTCCCGCTCTCCTTTCGCGGCGGGCTCCGCGCATGAGTCTTCCACATAGGCCGGCGAAGGCTTTGGCAGCGCCAACGTCGGCGCCACGGCGCCCCCGCCCCTCTTTGTGTCTACAAGCCTATCCGCCAATCCACGCACATGAGATGATGGCGGCGAGTGGGGTACTCGTCTGCCCCGCGATGCGCTGCGGCTGTCCATGTTCATTGCTGCCGTCGACATTTCCGGATCACAAGAAGCAGTCGAGGCGTGATGCCTGCGTGGGCTCACTGATCGCTGCGGTGGGGACGGCGGGCAGTACCGCAGCTCGCTGAAGAAACGCGTGCGCCGCTGCGCCTCGACTGCGCTACGATGTCGAGTATCTGGGTTATTGAAAGCGCCTGCCCCGTCTTCGACAACGCCGTGGGTACTTGGCGCGTCTGTGCTGCTGGTGTCGACGACTTCAGTGGTCCGCGAGCCGAGCACGGAAGGAGTCGCCTCGTACTGCCCAATGGTCTGAGGGTTTTCCGGTGTCGCAGTGCTTGGAGTGCGCGCGCTGCTGGCGGCGGCATCACCCGTGCCGCCCACGTCCCCGTCCTCCGGCTCACAAAAGTGCCGTGCAAGAGCGCGGCGCAGAGCCGCGTACTGCCCTCTCGCCGCTGCGGAGAGGCCTGCTGCCGGCATATCAACGCACTGCATCGAGACGCGCGCCTCCGCTGGTATGCGCGTCGCCTCGTCAGTCCCAGTGGTTAAGGGGCGAGCGATCACGGCCGGCAGTGCAGCTCGAAATGTACCCTCGCTGGGCAGCGCACTGACGTCCTCAGCGCCGCCGCTCCCGTGTGCCGCCGCCGTTGCCGCGCCTGCGACAGCTAGCGCGTTAGACAGGCGCGCGGCGCCGACTAAGGCCTCCGTAAGGAGTCGCAAACGGAACAGCACGCTCAGCTCTGTCTCCTGCGCTTGCCGCAGTCGCGTCTCTGTGGCGCGCAGGGCCGGCAGCGCGTCTATGCCCGACTGCAGAAGGGTCGGCGATGCGCTGCGCATGTGAACCTCCTCAGCGACAGCGCCGTGCTGGCGGGCAGCAGTTCCGTTTCCCAACGCACTCGGCACCGGCGATAGTGTCTCAGCAACAGCCTTGGCATGCTGTGCAGTGCTGCTGCCGGCGCTGCGCGAGAAAAGGGAAGTCGGGAACGGCACCTCCACCGAGGCCGGAACATCGCTGTCGTTCTCCTTGGGGTGCGGCATGTCTGCACGGAGAACAGGCGAGAGAGGAAGATAAGAAACGCGAGGAAAGGAGCACTCCGTGGATGCGTGTGTGTGTGTGTGTGTGTGTGTGTGCTCGTCCTTTTCCGCGTAGGGCGGTACCACCTGCCCCTGCCTCTCCCCTACGGCCCCTCCGCACTGTCACAGATGCCACCGAAGGAGGGAAGAGGGGGCGGCGTACTTGTGGCGCCGGCGCAGGCTGCCCACTCAGTGTGCGAGGAATGCGCCCAAAGCCTAAGGCGGCGCCAAGCAGAGAGCCCACAAGGGGCAGGCATACCACAAGTGCGTGCCGTGCGTGAAAAGACGAAGAGTAGAAGAGCAGACGGCATGGCAGAAACTCGAGGTGGCAGCGGGAGAGGCCAGAAAGAGGGGATCAACCGTGGTTTGCAATGGCGTGTGCCCGCACAGCCGGCCACGCAGCTCGGAGAAGAGTAGCACGTAATCAGCGCGAGGGGCACTGATCTTGCAGGCTTCCCATTGTCGATCCCGAGGTTGTGAAACAAGCGGGGGCCTGTGTTGCCGAAGAGTGCTGCGTGGCATACACACAGAGAGAGGGAGGATACAGCCACACCGTCACTCTTATCCTCAACTCTCTCTCTGTGATGATCGCTAATGACGATGTCGGCTCGCTTCACGTGCCTTCGTTTCTTTTTTCTGTTTCAGGTTTGGGATGTCTGGTAGTGGAGTCGACACGACGCAGAAATGAGAAGCGAAACAAAAAAATAAAACGAAGGAAGCGCTGTAACCAAGGAACGAAGGCGCCGTGGACGAGCCGCAAAGAGGAACGCCCGCAGGAGGGCGATGGCGCGGCCGGGCGTGTGTGAGAGACACCCCCATGTGCAGGCCGCACTCTGCCGAGGCGGAGAGAAAGTCACCACGCCTGCTTTGCAGTGGCGGGTAAGAGAATAGGTGCACACGGAGGGGAGAAAGAGGAGATGGACAGAGGCAGCGGCATCTGTGCGTCTGAGCATCAGCCAACTGCCGCCACCCACTCCCTGCCCCTTACCTCCAGGGCCATGGCTTCCTCTTGTCTCTTCATCTTTACCGCACTTCATTCTGTGCACCGCGCTGATCGTTTTTTGCTCATCATAAGCCAGCGTTCTTCAGCACCGTCGCGGAGAGGCGGGAGCTCTCCATCTTTCCGCTGCAACCATGGCTTCTCTCACTTGGCCCAGTAATCCTAGATCTTGACGGCGTACACGCGCTTGGGGAACTTGTGTGCCTGGCGCATCTGGCGCGACGTCTTCCGGTTCTTCTCGTTCTCCTTCAGCGCTAGGCGGCGGCGGTGCGTCAGCTTCGCGCGCAGCACCTTCGGCGTCTTGCAGCGCAGCTTTCGGTCCGCGTAGAACATCTTCAGGTTGCTGCGCTCGTTCTGGTTCAGCACGGTCAGAATGCGAGCAATGCTCTTGCGGATCGGGCGGATGCGGCCCAGGCGGGTCTCGGCGCCGCCCGTCTGCTGCACCACGCGCAGCTGCGACAGCTCCTTCTTGTACTCCGTCAGCGTCTTGAGAAGATCATCCTTGCTCTTCTCGCGCAGATCCTTAATCTTCATGTGGTGGGACATGGCTCCGGGTGAGGTAACTCGAACCGAGTGAAGCGAGCGGAGAAGCAACGAAGCTGAGGCGAAATCCCTGCTGTAACGTCGCGGGAGGAGAAAGAGGTAGTGGCGGTGGTGGGAAGCACATATATGCACGAGCAGACGGCACAGATGCACGCACACACGTTGGCGCACATGTATGGATGTGTGATGTATCAGAAGAGGGTGGTGGGTAGGGCCGTAGAGGGGAAGGGGGTGGAGGAGAATGGCGGGTGAGATGGGGCACGTTAGGAGAGAGAAAGAGGCAGAGAAGAGAAGACATTCAGTACACTAAAAACAGAGAGATCGCATGGGGATAGTGATGGAGCCACCCACATGATCGTTGCACCACGCGCAGACGCATGCGCGCGGACAGATACAGGGCGGGAGAGCGTGCACCGTGGGAGGGAGACGAGTTCATTCCTTAGCGGTGAAGGCGGCAAGAGCGGCTACACGCACTGACCCAGGCGCCACACAGCAAGAGAGAAACAGAAAGAGGCACACAAAACACAAAGGCCTACTCAGAGGCATGTTTCGCGGAAATGGGGGGATGGCGTCGTAGCTGTGCGCGTCCCCTTGCTGTGCTACTGTCGGCAACGATTTCGTTTTCTCGGTCGCTTCGCTGGCGTCCACAGCTCTCGCGTGCCTTCACTTTTCGCTTGCTTCACTTCATGTGCCCTTCACTACGCTTGAGCCAAGCGGCTCGCACATGGACAGGCGAAGGCGAGGAAAGAGAAGAGTTGCGCATCAACGTGCTGGAACAGGGCGCAGCGCGGGGCGGCGCGGTGAGCGCTAATAGACACCAGCAAAGAAGGACAGAGAGAGATTGCGCCTCTGTGTGCGTGGGTGTGTTGCGCGAGTTGAGGAGGACAAGCCACAGCAACGCGCACCCTTACACACACATCATCATCACCCACGCGTAGGCGTCTATGTACATCAAGACGAGGGAAAGGAGGAAAACATCAACGGAGCAAAGCCCATACATGTACACGACGAACGAAGGCACACACACGCGCACACACCAGCCGTGCCCTCCGCAGCACCACCGCCATCATCGCTGGTGCAAACCACAACCACAACAGCAAGTGAAAGGGGCCGGGCACGGTGGGGGGGGGGGGCGAATGCGAACACTTTAAAGAAAAGAGTGAGATCGTGGACTGGGGTGCGGACAACACGCCGCCACGGCGCCGATGAGGCTGCCGCGTAGACCGCAGCCTCGCCTGCCTCATAGCTTTTTTATACCAAACTGCACGGCAACGGAAGCGACGGAGTTGGACTGGGTGGCATAGACCTTGTCGTATCCCGGCACCAGAGAGGCCGACGCTAGCGACGCAACTGCCGATCCGCCACGCACGCAGCCCGTCGTGGTGTACGGCAGGTTCGCGAACTGGTCACGAGAGCGATGGTACGGTGTCTTGGCGAGCGGCTGCAATTGCGCCAGGTGCGCCTCCACCGCCTTCTGCAGCGCCGTGATGCGCTCATCGCGCTCCTTCTCCTGGGCCGCGAAGAACGCCTCGAGGGACGCGCGCTGCTCCTCCGTCAGCTTCTTCCACGAAGCCGGTCGACGAGGTGGCCTGGGCTCCGCGGCGGCGGCGAATGCCGTACCCTCGGCACCATGGTCCTCCCCGTCTGCGGCCTCGCCGGCGTCCCCGGGCCTCTCCGCCTCCTCCTCCTCCGCCTCCTCCTCCTCCGCCTCCTCCTCCTCCGCCTCCTCGTCTATGTCCGACTCCTCCTCAGACGCCTCCTCCTCCGCTTCGTCCTCATCGTCGTAGTCTTCGTTGTCCGAGCGCTCCTCGGCCGCAGCGGTGCGTCGGGCCGCACGGCGTTCTTCGGCCGCCTTTTGCTTGGCAGCCTTCTCCTTTGCCCGCTGAGCCTGGCGCGCCTTCGCCGCCACCTTCAGCTCCTTTGCCTCCATCGCTTTCATCGTGGCTGCAGCGGCCTTGGTGTACACCTTCACGCCGTCCTTCAGCGTCCGCTGCACACTGCGCACCGCCTGCTGCACTTTCTGGAAGTTGTGTGCAGTGTGCCGGCATACCTCCTTCACAAGCAGGCGGTCCTTAAGGCCGTACACGTGGCCCTGCGCCGCGCCGATGAAGACCAGCGACGCAGAGCCACCTTCATCTCCATCCAAGCCAGATGACGCACCGGAGCATGATAAGGGAGTGTGCGGCAACTCCACCGTGCCGAGGGCGCTCTGGAACGGGACGGGGCGGCGCTCCGGCGCCTTCAGGGCAGACTTCCATGCTGTTCCCTTTGCCTGCTGCTGAAGGAAACGCAGCTTGGCGTCGAAGACCTCAGATTGCGGCGGGCTGCTTGCGGCCGTCGGAGAGCTGGCAGCGTCGACAGCCGCCTCTTCTCCAGCGGCATCCGTGGCGGCAGCGACAACAGCAGCACCGTCGGCGTCGCTCTCGGCAGCGGCTGCCACTCCCACAGTTTCCTCCATCACCTCCTCGGCCATCAGCCTGGCCGGATCCAGCTCTTGGAAGACAATGCAGACGCTACGACGCTGTTTGCTGGAGGACCGCTCTGAGTCCTTGCGCTGCTGCTCTTCTTGCTGCTCTTTCTCCATCAAGTCCGCCTCCGCGGCGGCCTCCTGCAGATCAGGCAGCAGCCACACCTTCAACGTGCCGTCTTCGGAGCACGATACAAGGCAGCTTGCACCGTCGCCACTGCCGCCGTCTTCGGCGTCCGCGTAGACAAGTACATCTTTCTTCTCCGATGCTGGCGGCAATGCGTTGGAGGAGCCGAACGAGGCGGGATTGGCAGGGGCGCGCTTCGACCGCACCACCGGGATGCTGGACGGAACCGGTACCACGAACAGTGCAGTGATGGCGCCTGTGTGCCCACGCAGCTCACAGACCGGACGGCCAGACTCCATATCCCACACGTAGATGAGCCCGTCTGTGCCGCCGGTGAGGACGGTGCCGCTGTTATTCCAGTCCACTGCAATCGCCGTCAGGGCGCCACCGTTGTGCGCCGGCCAGCTGGACCGGCGATCGCCCTCCATCAACGTGAGAGAGCCGTTCTCGCCGCCGAGGAAAAGCCGCTGTTGGCCGGCTGCAGCGCTTTCGCCGCCATCCTGGATCATGGTACGCACTGCGAAGGGTAAAGTGCTCGTCTTCACAAGCGTCGCCCGCACCCTAAACCTGCCGGTGGACGGCGACGACGCAGCGTCCTCGACCTCCTCCAGCGTCCACCACTTCACGGTGCCGTCCAAGGAGCATGTGCACAGCTCAGCGGCTGAGACAGCTATGATGGCTGTGACCGCCCTGCGATGAGCGTAGAAAGACACCGTCGGAATCCCGAGCTCGGCATCCTTCATGTCGTCATAGCGCTCCACTGTGCCGTCCTCTCGACCTACAAACAGCGGCACGAGTCCGCCGCCGGCCTCCTCGGCATCACCGGTGTAGGCCGCCAAGCAGCGGATCGTCACGCGAGATGGCATGCGCGAGAGGCAGAAGTAGAGAGAGATGATTGATCGTGCTTACGTGTGCGTATGGAATGGTTGAATGCGCTGGGTGCGTATGAGATGCCGAAGGCAGGAAACACGTGAGGTGGTGGCCACTGTTGCTCTTCACATGCGCACCACGACAAAGCCACGAGACCCACGCTGGTCTCTGTTGGGGAAGGGGGGGGGGGGGGGCAACTTTTCTTGAACTGCAGTCACGTCGCGCGCGTCGTATTGCTTTAATTTCCACCGACTGCCTTCCGTGGCCACATACAACATACGCGCGCACCTCTTGCTGTTGTTTCCGCGAGGATGCACTCAGAGCCGTTCACTTCAGCCGGAGAAGAGAGAGTGTGGTGAGGTGGGCAGTAGTGGAGGTGTGAGCGTATGTGTGCGTTCGTGCGTGTGTGTGTGTGTGTGTGTGCGTGAGGGCACGCATAATGGGAAAGGCAAGTCAGGAAGACAAGAGGAGCGACTCGGTTAGTGGGGGAGAGGAGGGAATAGAAAAGCTATGGGGAGTAGCACAGCAGAGGGGGGAAGGGGGTACAGGGACGTGCGTACGCCTCTGTTGCGGCTACCCATTTTGTCAAGTCGACACGAGCACCAGGGGGAGGAAGCACAATAGGGAACCCTCTCGGAGACGGGCTCCACCCTCTCCACCATCCACCTCCTTGCCCCGATCTCGTCTGCATTGTTCAGTGACAAGGACGAAGAAACGAAGGAGAGAGAAAGAGAGAAGGAAGACGAGGATGCGCTTGCCTCGCACTACGTTGTCCTGTCGTCTCCCTGTCACCACTCGACTCCAATGCTTCTCTGCCTCACCGCGCCGTACCGCTCAGTTCACTGGGCCTCTTCGCCGCATCCGCTCACGTTCCTTCCTTGCTCCTCCTTCATTTAGCGTTGTCTTCGGTTCTCGTGAGTCTTTACTCCTCCGTGTTCGCTCGGCAGAGACACGCACACATAAAGAGAGAACGCACCGACACAGGACGTGAATGCAAGCGACCGCCACAGTGGGTGCACAACACTCACACACACACATGCAAAGACGTGCTTCTTTCAGTCGTTGTAACGAATCTTGCGGCTCACACGGAACGGCGGCGGGCCGTCCTGCTCCTCATTCGGCACCACAGGCGGATTCACGCGAGTCGGGCGGGCCAGCAGCTCCAGCCGCGACCGCAGTGCTGTCCGCTCCTTCGCCGTCAGCGGCCGCGGCCTCAACGTCAATTCCGTGTACTTGCGAGGGTCGGCGTAGTAGTCGTACTGAGACACGAGCAGGCGCCGATTGTCGTCGTGGTCGACCGACACCGACGGCGGTCGCCACCCTTTCTCTAGCTGCTTGCAGTAGTTGGCAACTGTGTCGACGTCCACGTTGCCGCGGTTGCTACCAGAAGCCGAAGGGGCCGACCTCGGTGATGACTCTGTGATCGCGCGCGCAGAGGACGCTGGTAGACGGTGGTACTGGTAAACCGTCTCCTTCTTGACCTTCTCGGCGTCCTTGTCAGTGCCGAAGATGCGGCGCAGCTCTGCCTCCCGTGCCCGGCGCACCTTCAGCGGTTCGTCGTATACGTGGTGGATGTGATGTGTCATCTCCTTGCTGGAGAGGAAGCGCGGCGTCTCCTCGGCGTCCGGGTACAGCTCCTGCTGCAGCGCCGCCCTGTGCTGCTGTCGGCGCAGCAACTCGCCTTGCACGCAGTTGTTCAGGTACGCCTCCAGCTGCGCGGGGGAGCGGCGAGCTGACAGGGTTGGGGGGTACGCCTCCTCCATCGCACGTGCCTCTGCCCGCTTCTTGCGCTCCAGGCCGCCATAGTAGAGCCGATTGACGGAGCTGTTCACCATGCTCGGGGAGGCGTAGTAGTTGACAAAGGCCGCCGCCTTTTCGTTGCCGCAGTGTGGGTTGGGCATTCGACTCACAGTTGCCCCGCCTTCAAAGAATGCAGCGGCACCTCCTGCAGAAGAGAAGAAAGACGAGAAGGCAGAGACGGGAATGCCACGTGTCAGACTACCGTGTGCTGCGGTGCTCGCGCGGCGTGTGCGTCTATCTCTATCTGGGCGCGGTCTAGCACGCCGCCACGGTGCCCTGAATTCGGGGGGAGAGAAACGGGTGCTAATAATATATAGAAGGCGCGTGGCTGTTTCTAAAGCTTGCACAACACAAGGAACGAGCAAACGCGAGCATCAACGCATCAGAAGAAGCGGAATGGTTGTGGGCGGGGGGAGGGGCGAGGAGCGGCGAGAGGGAAGAAGGTGTGTGCATGTGTGTGTGTGTGTGTGCTCTCTAGGCTTTGGGATCACCCTGCACCTCGGCCACCAAGGATAGCAGCAGCAGCAGGACGAGTAGCAGTATGGCGACCACGCTACCACGGCGGAAACCGAGAGAGTGAGAGGAGGGAGGGGGAGCGGTGATGGAGAAGACAACAACAAAGACGAAGAATGTGACGAGGAAGGATGATAGAGAGTCGGCATACAGAGAGGTACATGCGCGGGTTGTGCACATGCACACACAAGCGCACATGCACTTCCCAATTCCGTCAGTTGTTCGCTTGGAACAGGCACAGGTGCACACGGCGCCGTGGAGATGGAGGAAGGGAAGAAGCGTGAGGGGTGCAGGGCTTACAGTAAGAAAAATGTGAAAAAAGGTGAGGGAAGGCCGCCGCGGCTGATGCAGCTCACTCCACCCTCCACCCTCCTCTTCTGAAGCCCTGTAGTTCTCTGCCAAGCACACTAGCAAAGCCTTCGAAAAGAGACTTCCAAGGAACGCTTAGCATCTCTTCATGTAGGCAGGGTCAGAGCACATTTCGGACCTCCTCTTCCTCTCCCACCCATCCCGGCTGTTGTTGTCATCCATCGCGCTTCTCTCTTCTGAGGTTATTGCTTCAGCTCAAAAAAGGAGGCGGACAGTTACCCTCAGTAGAGGCGAGAACCACACACACACATACATACACACGAAAGAAGCACGGCAGAGTTAGTTGAATGACCAAGGCAGACAGATACACGCACACACATGAACGCAAACACACGGGCAGCATCAACTAAGAACCCAACACAGAAAAGAGCACAACACAAAGACAGAACAAAAAAAAAAGATAAAAGGAAAGATGAATCTGTGACCTCATTCACGTCAACTCCACTCTCAGTCGCGTACACCCTGCCATCTGCCACGACCACCCACCCCCTTCTCTCTCTTGACTACGATTCCTCTAGTCTTCCTCCCTCCTGATGCAGCGCGCACACACACGCGCGCATTAACTCGTACGCCGTCAGTCAGGAGATCCGCTGGAGCGGAGCGGGCCTCCCTCTCGTCTCCGTCTCTCTCCCTCTTGTGTCGCAGCAGGCACCGACGCACCTCGCAACGCTTGATAAGGTACATCACACGGAGGCGTGCGTTAGCGAGCCCCGAATCGACAGAGAGAGCGCAGGAGGGGCGAAGAAGGAGAGAAAGGGGGCGGGACCGGGACGGGACAGGACGGGACAGACAGGTGGATGCAGAGGGATGCAAAACGGAACGAGAGAAAGATAGAGACGTCAGAAAGACAATGCGTTTAACATATAGCGAAACCCGAAGAAACGAAGAGAGAGCGGCTGCGTCCATAGCCGATCAGCCCACTGACACCTCGCGTAGTCGCACCTACATAAGCGCGCGCGTCGAGTGCTGTCCTTTGTTGTTGCTGCGTTCTTCTCAAGCACAGATACACATCGTGGCACCATCAGCAGCAGCAGCAGTGAAGCATCGCAGCTGACCTTCCCAATATCGTGTTTACCATCACGTTTACACGGAAAATGCCCCATAATTCGAACAATCGTGAAACCCCCAGCTGCAGCGGAGAAATACTCTCCAGAAGGGCCTTGAGCGACGCAGGGTCCTGCTCTCCAACTTCTAACGTTGGCATCGACTCTAGCGAGCCCTGCGCGACAGCGTTCATCATACCGCCGATAGAATTCGACAGTGACGGCGTCAGCGGCACAAGCACGGGTAGCATGCGAGCCGCCTGCGCCGGCGAGCTGATGTGCAGCCGCGTGTACATGCAGCGCGGGATGGCCGTGCTGCCAAAAACACGGCGTCCAAGCATCGTCTCTATCACTGCCGTAAGAAAAAAAAGAGGGGTGGCGGCTTGTACGGATGGCTCACCCACACTGGCTCGTGACGCAGTGGAGTGGGAAGGACTGAGAGGGGGTTAGGTAAATGCGTAGGTGAGGTAGTCGCCGTTGATGATGTCTGCTGAAACCCTCCAGCACGCAGGCACCCACACACACACACACGTGCCAAGACAAGTTGATGGTGGTCCGGGGAGGTGGGGGGGCTTGAATGATCCACGCAGCTGCATGAGGACCGCCCACGTAAAAGCGGAGGAACAACAGTAAAAAGGAGACAGGCCTTTTGGAAAGGAGGGAGAGGGGCATTCATGCACGCGGCCACCACACCGCGTGCGATGCATGGTTGTGCCATTCGGAGAGAAGGAAAGGAGGGAGAGACGGGAGACGGCGTCGCAGCTCTGTGAAGACGCACACAGACGCGAATGCACTGGCACAGGACGGGAGCGTCATGCGATCAGTGAAAGCCAGGAGTGCCACCTTACCAGTGGTCTGCATCCCTCAGTGCGTCTCATTGTCCCCGCCCCCTCCCTCATCGATGGACAAGATCACTGTGGCAAAAAAAAGGGTCGGCGGAGAAGGGGAGAGGGAGCGGCGTCCGATGGAGCAAGCTCAACGGCGGCCCTTCTCGCCACCTCGTCTTCTCCCTCTCTGCACCCCGAGGAGGACGAGAGAAAGAGACCGACACACAGCGCAGTAATGTTTTATCTTGATGGCGCAGGCAGAGGCAACGGCAGCACTCGCAGTAGTAGAACGAGGCGGTAGGTGAGCAGTAGCTGGCAAACGATGTACAGTGGGCAGCCAGCACACACGCAGAAACGAAATCGAATCACGACCATGGCAGCGAGAGTAAAGGAGAAGGAAGAGACACGCAGCACAAGCAATTCGACCGCGGTGGTAGCGGCCGTGTCCTGGCGTGCGTCGGCCGCCCCTCAACTCCACGAGCACATGCCGGCATACAAAACAAAAATGCGCCTCTGTACTACTCATGGGAGAGGGAGAGGGAAAGGGAGAGGGGGTAAGCAGGCACATGTCAAATCTCAAGGGCGACCACCACACACACACACGCAGACGCTGAGAGAGGAAGAGGAAGAGGCAAGGCGCAATAACGCCGACAAGGCGCCTGCAGGTCCGCTCATGTGCACAGGACTTTGTCTCTCAGTCCATACAGCTGTCACCCCTTCTCTCTTATGCACGCACTGAATGCATCCTCGTTCGCATCCTGCTCACATGACGGCATGGTCGGAGTCGGCGTCTGAGCCAGCGATGTGGTGCTCCAATATGTCTTGCAAGTTCGCCAAGCTCACCTTCTCTGCCAGCTGATTCGCCAGCTCCTCCTCGAGCCGCTGCACTTCGATCTGCATCTCCTCCTGAATGAGCTGATGAAGGCCGTTGAGCTTGTCGTGCACAGCGCTGACATCCTCCTTGCGTGCGAGGAGGCCAATCATCGAGGACCATATGTTCTCCAATCGCTCCTCGAGAAGTGCCCGTGGGTAGTAGGTGGCGTGCATCGAGTCGACCACCTCCGCTACCCAGGCCGCTTTAGTATCGTCGGAGGGCTTCTGTGCGCGGTCGCCCGCCTCGAACGATTCGGTCGTTGCTACGACGGCCGACCCCTTCACGTTAGCGCGCAGTTCGTCGATCTTTGTCTCCATGCCGCTCACGATAGTCTCGAGTTGGAGCGAGAAGTCTCGCTGGTGCGCCTGGTGTGCCGATTGGGCCCTTTCCAGCTCGCTGCGCAGCTCCGACTGCGCCTTCTCCAGTGCGCTGAGGTCGTCAGCAGTAGCACGAAGTGACTTCTCCATGCTCTCGACGCGGTCGTAGCCCTCGAGCAGAGTCGAGATGCGCTCTTCGAGGGTGTGCTGCACCTCCTCCACGGCAGATTGCAGCGCCGCTAAGCTCTCTGTGTTGGCGTGTGCATCTACCGCAGTGGCGCTGGATTCAGCAGCAGCCTTCAGCACGTCCTGGCAACGGAGGACGGCAGCGGTCGCGGCAGCCTCAACCAAGGCCGGCTCTGCCTCACGCATCTCTGTGCGCAGCTGAGACGTCACAAAAGCGTGCATGTCCTCCTGCAACCGCCCCAGCTGCTGCTGCAGCCGATGCACATCCTGGTGGTGAGCATCTCTCTCCACTTCACGGACGCGCGGAACACCACTGGAGCAGCGGCACGCATTGCTATTAAGCTGCTGCTGGACTACGTCGAGTCGCTCATGGCACCGCGCCAGCTCATCAACGCAGTGTTTCACGGCTGCCGCGGTGGCAGCCGAGTCTGCGTCACCGGCTGGTGGGGACCCTCTGTTAGGAGGAGAGGAGAGTAGCTCCGAAACATCTCTCTCAATGGCGAGCAGCCGTTCCTCCACTGTGCAGAGCGCCGCCGCCGCCGCCTCACGGCGTGACGACTCCTCAGCGTCAAGGCGGCGATGGAGCTCTTCGTAGGCGGCGCGCACCGCCTCTCTGTGTAGCGCGTCGCAAGCGGGCGAAGACACGCCGTCCCTCCTGCTTTGCCGCTCAGTAGCAGCAGCACACTCGCCTCGCACTGCTTCAAGATCGGCGTGCAGCGCTTGTAGTGTCTCTGTCTCCATTCGAGTCACCTGCGCGGAAAGGTGATCTACCGTTTCCGTCAATCGGGCAACACTGGCGCTCAGGCTCCTGCGAGAGACATCGGCGTTCATTCCAAAAGCAGCAGCAGCGCCATTTTGCACACTCGATGGTGACTCGACAGACGGCGCAGCTGCAGTTGGTGCCGCTGCGGCATCACGCTTCCACTTTTCCAGCTGCGTGTGCACCTCCGACAGCTGCAGTGTTGTCGAGTTTTGGTGACGGGAAAGAGACTGCTCCGTGTGCAGCAGGCCCTCCAGCGCCGCCGTCAGATCAGTGCCCAGCTTGAGCGTCATGCGCTGCTGGTCGTGCAGTTGTGCTTCCATCTCATGGGCCCCGCAGGCAAGTTGGCTGCTCCGCTGGTCAACACTCATCACGTGCTCGCCGAGCTCCAGTAGCCGACGCTTGAAGCCGTCTATCGCCTCCTCGACCAGGAGAACACGCTGAAGCACGGGGTTCGTGGGGGAAAGGCTTCCGGCTTCAGTGTCCGTGCACCATCGGTCGGCGCGTGTTGACAGCGTCTGCAGGCCTAGCTCGATCCCCGCCACGCGGCGCTTCACAGCCTCCACCTCTACCAACGCTGGCGTCACTTCGCGCAATGCTGCGTGCGACTGCAGCTGATGCGTCACCTCATCTCTCACTGTGCTCCGCATCTGATCCATCTGCTGCGACACGATGGCCTGTGTATACTTGGCGCCGCCGTCTACCTTCGCAGTCAGCTCGTTCAGCTGCTGAGACACGCGCTCAAGTACAGGCGGCGACGCGTGCGGCTGTGAGTTCGGTGATACCGCCGCCGTGATCCTCTCCTCCACATCTTTCACAAAGGTCGACCGCCATGTTTCCCACGCCGCTGGAATCTCAATGCTTGTGCAGCTCTCTGGTGTGTTCGCCTGCGCTGGTGAAGCAGCGGGCGCTGGAGGGGGTACCACAGTGACGCCGCACCCCTTCTGAAGCCCCTCCACAGCGACCGAGAGATTATGCACAATTTCGCACAAGGATGTCACTTGCCGCTCCTGCTTTTCGCGCTGCTGTGATGCGTAGCCCACCATTGTGCCGATGCGGCCCAGCTCGTTATGCAGCCAATCATTATCTTCCATTTGCTCCGCCCGCATAGTCTTGACGGAAGTGGCGAGCTGCTGCACCTGTGCCTGAAAGGTCGCCACGGTGTCTGCTAACGAGGTCCTGATTGCTTCAAGCGCGTCCTGCGTCTGTCGCTGCTCCTGATGGTCGCGGCGAGCCACCAAGGTGGAACCAAGCTGCTCCACCTCCGTTTCCACACTATCAAGACGCACAGAAATGTCTTTCATCTGCTTCACGGCACGCTGCGTGAGAGCCTCCGCCTCGTGGTTTGCAGTTGCCAGCTGCTCCGTCAGGCGCCGCTGCTGTTCCTTTACCGTGCGCAACTCCTCTGCCAATTCGTGATAGCGCTGCCGCGTTTCAGCCTGGTCCTCCTTGACAAGACCTCGAAGCTCAGCATAGAGAGATTTCGCTTCCTCTCGTGATCTGGACTCGCTCCCAAGACAGGTATCCTCTGCTCGCTTCATACGCAACTCCAGCTCGGCGTGCTGCGCGACGCACAAACACTCGAGCTTCTCCACCGTATTAAAGCACGATGTGAAACGTTCTCTGCTCGCCTTTTGATCCGCCTCAACAATCTGCGATAACTCCTCGCACATGCCGCGAATTCTGCTACTTTCCTCCTTTTGAGAACTGGAAGCTTCTCGGAGAAGCCCGATGCTCTTCTCCAAGCTTCTTTGCTGTGTACTGTAGACGTCCAGCTCACTCTTGAGCGTTTTCTGCACGTCTGTGACAGCCGCCAACGCCGCTGAGTCAACCAGTGATTCAGTGGATCTCCGGCCCACTGTACAAGCGTCGACGTGATCTTTGAGTAGTCTCTCCGTTGTCTCCGCCTTAGTGGTCAGACAAGTGACAAGTCCTTTCAACTCATCAAAGGCGCTGCCGGTACTGATGGAGAAGAGGGCTGACTTCGATAGCTCTTCAACATGTGCAGAAAGATGCTGCATCTTTTCGTCAAGTTTTTCTGCCTTTTTCCGAAGAGAGTGAATCTGCTCTGTGTGCCGCTTCTCTGTGGAGTCGTGGGCAACTCTTGAAGCGTGGTGATTCAGTGACATTATGTTACGTGCGTTGTCAATTTCCAGATCCGCCTGCTTTTGCATCACTCGACGGAGTAGCAGATTTGTCTCTTTCTGCTCTTGACGTAGCATCTCCACGACGGCACGGGATGCTTGCGCTTCGTCATTGAGCTGTTTCATAAACTCGCGTACCACAAATGGAATATTCACCCATTCGTCGGCGTCGTCCAGAAGGACGCAGCGACCCTCGTAGCCCATCATGGTTCTATGAACAGTGTACAGTCTATGTGTTTGCGTCTTCTCTCAGACGTTGGTGGGCTTCTCTCAGCCTTCGCGATATTGCTGCCTGATCAAGTGCACGTGATAACCGACAAGCAGCACGAAAAAAAAATGGGAGAAGGAACAAGCAGCGTGCTTGTTCTTGTTGCCTTCTTCACCTGCGAAGATCTCTATAGCAGCGGCTGCTCAGTGAATGATAATAAAATGATCAGGAAAGGAATAATGAGGGTGCGTACACGCACGCCAGAACATCTCGCACGCGCGTCAAAGTCCAAGCGTGAGGGAAGATGACGAAAGAAAAGATCCTCACGGATTGAAAGGCCACAGCAGTTGGTGAAGCAGTTGGAATGAGATCAGAAGAGTCGCGTGTTGCTTGAAAGCTGCCGGCCACCCAACTAACGCAGCGGTGCCTGTGAGGGAGAAGCTGGACCACACTCCCATGTGTACCGCGATCCGAAGAATAAGAGATGCGTAGTGGTCCCGTATATATTTACTATTTTGTTTTCGGTGTCTGTTTGCAAGCATTGAAAAGCTGAAAAAAGGTGGCAAACACTGCAAAAAACGTGGAGAACACGTTGCGCTAAGGTAATGCAGTACATCCAAAAAAAAACCATGATTCCCGCATCATAAACTCTCGGCCTCGACACACATGCAACGGTGAAAAAAAAAAAACGATAAAAGATGATGTTTCCCAAAAAAAAACTCTCGCTCGCTTGGTGTATAGTCTGTAGACGCTAAATGGAATAGCCACTCTCTGTAATCATCCGTATGTTGTACTTGCGAAAATACTGCATATAGTTCCAAAACTCCTGTGGATTAATGGCGTAGTACACTTGATGGTCCCGTACATCAGCAAAATGAATATTCCTAAGAGGTGGGCGCACCCGTGCCATGTCCAGCATGAACTTGAACTTGTAGTACCAGTCTTGCTTCCTCAGCAGCCCAGGCACATACACAAGACTGTGAACACCATTATAGCTCTTCACCTTATCTTGTGCTCGATCGAGTGGCCTAAAAGGTGAGCCGCTGCGGCCTAGAATGGCGGTGACACTAAGGGCTACGTCTTTGTGCTCCAGCACGGTTCGCAATGCAACATAGCCACCGTTGCCTTTGCCGAAAAGATGCACCTTCCCATTTTCGACGCGGAAGTTGTCCTTCACCCAATCGCAGAATCTCGCCACCACCCCCTCCACAGGAACATGCATATTATGTCGAAGGTTCACAACGGGGGACAGAATAACCCACCTTTGCTGCGCCATCAATTCGTAATGAGTGGGGCGCTCGAAAAAGTTGGCGCACACATCCTCAAAGTCACGCGGAATACCGCGGTGATCGGGGAGCACAACCATGTATGGGTGCTCCACATCCGGCTTCCAATCTGGCGGCGCTATCATACTGTACGCGATGGGCGATGGATCTTCGTCAATGCTGAATGCACTGTGATCGACGCAGTCAGCTTTTCCTTCGACGATCTTTAGGCTTGTCGACATCGGATATAGTACGCGAAGCTCGAACTCATTGGGGATAATGTAGTTTTTTGGGAGGCGCCTAAACGATGTTTCGTTCGGACGGTACTCCACCTCCGGTTGAGGAACTCGAACGATGTGTCTACGCTTGCGGAAGCTTACTTGATCTGGTGTGCTGTCCTTTGTCTGCGAACCGATAAATGGCCCGTGCTGCGAGTGCATGTACTGGAGCTTGCGCAGCTCAATACACTCAATATCCCTCTTGTTCATCACATTCACATCCTCTGGGTCGACGCTGCAATTTTTCAGCGTATCTTCGTCTTTGCTCTGGTGCACTGTTTCCTTGATAACCTCAGCGGGCTGCACCAACTGTTGGCCGGACTGTGGGTGATTCACAACGGCGGAGTCTAATATGTTCAATGTGTGCGTGCTTCGGCGAGTGGATAACGCGCACGAAAGCGCCAAGTGCTGTGCGCATCGAAGCATGACTAGCGGCTTTATTTTTCACATGCATCCAAGAAAGCTGTTGGAGCGCTGCAGAAGCGCAAGAATGCATGTGTGTGTATAGAAAAGGGTGGGTCGGTCAACCAAAACTGGAAGCGAAAGGAGGATCGTTTAGACCAGGGCAAACGCCTACATGCCGAAATCGACTTTCAACCTTCACTTTAGCGCTCCTCACTCAAAGATGTGCAAGTGACGTACAGAAAGAAGGCATGAATACTCAATTTTACCCTGACTGTGCGTGTAGACTGTGGATAAGCCTTACGGTGCTCACTCACTCTGCACGCTAGATTCTCTTTTTGTTGTTTTGCATCTCACTAATTCAAATACGAAGGGTCCATCTTTTTCAGTTTTTTTTTAGTGCGAATCGATCGCACACATAAGAATGCGTGTAAGGGATACACAATTAAGTGCAAGGAGAAAAGAAAAAGAGACGATACAAGAGTACTGAGAGGAGCACCTTATACTACAATTAAGCAATGGAAAACAGCAAAAATATGTAGCGACTACTTCTTCCAATGCAGGGTATAGAGGTCATCACGCACGCCTTTCAGGATGGGAACTCGGTTGCGCGTATCTTGAATGACACTGAGGTCTACCTTCCAATCAACAAACCCCTCCTTCTCATCCAGCTCCGAGAGAACATTCCCAAAGGGATCTACCACCATGGAGTGCCCCCATGCCACGTACTCCGCGGAGGTATCGCGGGCAGGGGAACACAAGAAAACATACTGCTGATTGTCCACAGCGCGAGCGCGCGCTGCCAGCTGCCAGTGCATCGGGCCGGTCACCATGTTAAAGGCACCGGGGTACACAATAAAGGAGGTTCCTTGTTCAGTGTATTTCCACGCCAGGAAGGGGTATCTGATATCGAAGCAAATAGCAACACCAAACTTTGTGTGCTCGTCCAGCGAAATGGCAGTGGCATCATTTCCAGCACTGAGCACTTCGCCCTCGTCGAAGCGGACGGTATCCGTGTTGATGCGGAACAGATGCACCTTGCGGTGCACGTGTTTCAGCGCACCATCCGATCCAAACGTCATGCTCGAATTGAATAGTTTTCCATCAGCTGACTTTTCGGGAATGCTACCTGCAACGATCCAGATGCTGTTTTCCTTGGCGCACTGGGATATCGCATCAAATGTTTCATTGCCTGGCGCAAGGGCCTCAGAGTACTCGTCGAAATACTTGGTGCCATACGGGCAGTTGAAGCACTCGGGTAAGACAGCCAACTTGCTGCCCCGCTTCGCAGCTTCAGTGATCATCGTGACAGCCTTTTTGATATTGGCTGCCTTTTCACGCGTGACAGCCATTTGGCAAAGAGTCACGGGCAGAACAGACGCCATTTTGGGCAAGAAAAAAGCGTTGATGGTAGTGTTTTTTGGAAGTTGTAATTGTTGCTTCGGTGAAAACTGAGAATTTGGAGGAGAAGGGGGGAGGGTCCATGGGGGTGTCAGGGGGGATGTTTTGGGGGGGGGGGCGCCGTCCTTGGTCTTTGGCAGCCCC